>NC_046660.1:124114182-124118900 GCF_010883055.1 Belonocnema kinseyi | reverse complement strand
TTTATAACAAAGGACCCCTGAGGAAAGGGATGATCTGGCCAAGCACGCAGGTACTGCCCTGAGAGTAGGTCACAGGGCAGCCAGGGCAGGCTACCCTGCCCAAGGCAAGAGCGTGCCGACCACTGGGATAGAGGAACACAAAAGTGATGTTCGTTTAGGACGCTGCTAAGAGTGTCCTTGCCAGACATGCAAAGGAATTTGTTGAAGTTGACCATCAATTTGAGTGGGATAATGTTAATAAAAAAAAAGTTATCTATTAATTTAAAAACCGATTTTGAAAAGTTAAGCAAGAATTATGCTAAGATGAATAATTACATTTACCGGTGTTTTTTCATAAATTTTGTTTTTCTTTTACTTTCTCTATTTCTGATGTAATTGTGACAGATATTTATATTGTGTTTACAACAGATTGGCCTACTGACCTTCATTCAAATCTCGTATCAAAGAGAAGGCACCTGTTCGTGGGTGCTGTCAATTTCTACCTTTTAAATTTTTCTTGCCTTGATAATAGTACTGTACGAGTACCGAAACGTTGGTAATATAATTTTATTTATTTTTATTTTGAATGTTATTTTATTGTAATTTGATAGTAATAAAAATAAAAAAAGACGAAAGGAAGAAAAAAAGAAGGAACGGCATGCGGTTGGTTGCTTCCTCATTCTTCTTTCCTCTTTTTTATTTTTGCTTTTTTGTTCGTTCCTTGTGGTCCAAATTTAGTCGTCGGATTCCTGTTTTTTTTTTTAACCGGAGTTTGCATCAATTTGATTATTGGACGTTAAATAGGATTTTTAATTTGGAATCTAATCTATTTAATTTCTTAAATTAAAAAAATCGGTTCTTTGGAAAAATAGTTAAAATTTTGGTAAAGAATTCCTTTTGATTAAAAGGAAAAACAAGATTTAAATCAAATACAGCTCATTTTTCGACTAAAAAATAATCAATTTTAAACAAAATGATGAATTATCAATTTAAAAAAAATTAATTTTCTACAAAAGAGTTTATTTTTTAACCTTTATTTCTAACCTTTTTCCAAATTAAGGACGAATGATTTTCTTTTCTTTTCTTCTTTTTCAGGGGGAAGAGACAGGGGAAAGATGTTCCTTTTTTCAGATTGCAATAGAATATTTTGTGGTGGTTGTCCAAATTTGGACGTTCGATTCTTGATTTTATTTTCAGGAATTCTTCTCATCAAATAGATTATTGGACGTTGAAAAATTGATTTAAGTTGTATTGTTATCTTATTTAAATGTCCTAAATTTTAACCTAAAAGATGCATTTTGAACAAAAAGTATGAATATTAAACTGGTATACTTGAATTTTCAACTGAAAAGAAGAATTTTTAAATAAGGAGATTAACTTTCAAAGAAAAAACTCATTTTCTACCGAAGAAGTTGATTTTCTTGAGAAAAAGTTGATTTTTTAACAACATACGTAAATAATAATTAACGAAATAAATAAATTTTCAATTTAAAAACTCAAATTAACATCCAAATTGTTAAATTTTGATCTAGAAAAGGTCAATTTTTCACCCGAAGTTGTTAAATTTTCTACTGGAATAGTAAAATTTTTAGTTAAAAAATTGATCTTCAACAAACTAGTTACATTTTAAAAAAGAGGTGAATTTTCAATGAAAATGATGAATCTCCCAACCACAACATTATTTGTTAACAAAAGAGTTCAGCTTTCCCGGAGTTTTGCCCAGTCATTTCCCGATTTCCCGCTCTAGTCAACAACCGTATTATAAATAATTTATTTATGAATATATATTCTTAAAAGAGAGGAAATATCTAGATGAACTTATTAAAAAGTATATTATAAGGCTAATTGTTAATATTTAAATATTATCATTACTATTATTAGTTAAATAATATTATCAATAAATGTTTGAACTGTGTAACAAATACAATTGTTTATGGAATTAAGTGATTACGTTAGCAATATAAACAATCGATTAACACGAAGACAATTCAAACTGTTTTCAATATACCCATCTTTATATTCAATTTTTCTAATATTCAATTATATGTTTACATGAATTTTGTTTGAGTTACTGATTACAGCTGCTCTTATTGTTACTGAAAACTATGCTCTTTTTTATGTTCATAGTATTTTTGCTATACATAATAATGCAAAAACAGGCCTACCTGATCGGGGCGATGCTCTAGATATTTTCACTTTAACCATCAGCTAACTTCACTTCCTCTAGCACCTCTAGGAGAGTTGTGTTACCGCTTACTCCAGTTCTGATTAGTGCCGTGAAGCGGAATCGGATGTTTAAAATTAGCGCGACTTTCAAGTCAAATTTAATGTTCAGACACTGATTGAATAGTAAATAAATATAATTAAAAAAATAATAATGTAAGTGTAGTAATAAATAATGCCTGAAAAGTAAAGAATCTTTTTTTAAGCACACTTAAAAAAAATACTATTATTTAAGGCTGTTGGCTAAAAGCTGTAACATCTAATAGACAGTAAGTAAAATAACAATAATAATAATAATTTATATTTGATAATTAAAAATTATTTCAAAGTTATAAGTAGTCTTTTTAATGACATGAATTTTAGAAATATTAATTAACAAATTGTCTAAATTTAATCTTATACTACACATTTTCGAATTCCTGCGAAAAAATTTTAATGAAACAACACAAGGGGAAAAATTTATAATTGTATTGTTTATGAAGTAAAGCGAACAAAATGTATTCTGAGGTTAAGGCCTTTTTCAATACCTTTGATTAAAATATTTTAAATAAAAATAAAATTAATTCAAACCTACAGGAGACCAAAATAATATTTTTCAAAACAGAGTTGACATCACACTCAATCGGAAAATCAATTTTAGTCTGTTATTTACAATTTCCCACATTTTACTTTCAAAATGTACCTGCAATCATAAAAACAATAAGGTACATTTTCCAACGATATTACATTGTTTATTGAAACTTCAAATTTTAAATCACAAACAGATGATTTCGAATGAATTATCCAATCATCTCGATTAATAATCTCTTTCGATAATTGCTTAAGCTCAGGATGTTTTGGGATTTGTCTTAAGTAAACATCTTAGCTAGAAACATTACGACACCAAAAAATTAACACAGCACTATTGTTTTTCATTAAAAAGCTTATTTTCCCAACAAATACAGCACGAAAATTTATAATGACATATAGCCACTTCTTAAGAATACTTCAAATTATTCGCGCTTCGCTACGTTTTTCCGATTCCGGTTTCGCGTCGGCTACAATGGAACAAATACGTAGAATAAAACTTTATTTCTGTAATATGGTTGCAATTCAAACTATTTTTCAAATGCACTAATGTAGAAAAAATTAGTTTTTTACGAAGATATTAGTAAAATAGGGAAAAAATGGACCGAATCCCATGATTGCAGAATTGCGTTGCGTTTTGCGTAATGCGTTAATTCACTAGACATTTCCGCCAATAATATTCTCCTAGTTATTCAGAAGTGGGAAGTAGGAAACGGCTACAATGAGTGTACCCATGGTGACAGAAATTCGGGGCCGCTTGTTTCCGAATGAAACTAGAATGTTATTATTTCAACGATACTTTAAACATCATAAAACCCAGGATCGAGCTCAGGGTTTGATTGAGCGCCTGTCATGCCTCATTCAACCTTCCTATCGTTAGAGATATTATACCCATTCGGTTCGGTTTTGATTCCTCTAGAATCAAACCGAAGGGCCTATGACAAAGCCACCGAACGCGTCCTCGGGTTGCGGATAGAGGGTCCCTGTACCAAGGGTTTCTGCTGAATATGGTTACAAAAATAAATAGGCAGTCGCGGACAATTGTCCAGGGGTGGTCCCGAAGGAATTAACCCCCAAGCGGAGGTGTGAAAACCGTGCCGAAAGCTGAATGGCACCCGGGTGAGGTGTCTAGAACGGTGACTCTGGGATACCGGGCGACCTCTCACAGTACGCAGCCTTATCCTTGAATGCGGGGCTCTACAAGGATGGACGAACCCCTTTCCCTAGCTTCTCGTGGGAACAACAATTTCAACGCCAAACATAGTTGTAGTAAGTGCGGTTCAAAACAACAGAACGCGCAGGGCTCCCGACAATGGGTCGGCCAACAATGCCGACCAATTTAGAGCTGGGGGAGCCAATGAAAATGGATTCAATGCGATGGATCGGCGGGATCTTGCAACCTTTGGGTGGACGGAGCGACTCAATCACGACTTGCTAGAGTGCTACGATGCGAGTGTGGCCCCTGAGCGGGAATACATGGCACGGCTCCATGCTCTGCGGTGCGTGAAACACCCGGAGCTATCGCACTTTTCGCAGCAACGTCTGCGAAACCATGCTGAACTACTCCGTAAAAGGGGCTATGTAAGCGGAACGCCTACTCTACCACAGCTAGAACAAGTCGGCAACAGAGAATGAGAGGCGACACCAAGACCAACCGCGGGCAGGCATCCAATAGATGAAGAGCGATGCTTTACGACCCGGAGAAACATCAACACCAAGGTTCCTCTCAAGCCTAAAGATCTGGCTGAAATGGATGACGAGCTTCGTGGACATTTTTCCCGAGAATCCGACCTCTGGGCTATCAATTATTGTGTGTATAATGCAGCGAGAGCTTTGGCCGATGCAATCCGTAAAACAAAACCAACGGCTGATCATAAGACCAAAAGACGAATGCATCAACTTGCCATAAAGATAGGCTGGGCAAGACAGTACGCGTCCCGCATTCAGTG
>NC_046660.1:124112615-124114082 GCF_010883055.1 Belonocnema kinseyi | reverse complement strand
TTAAATTTTCAACGCTTTAAATTTATTTATGATTAATAATTTTTTGTAAATAAACTTCTAAGTTTACAATTCAAATTTTGAAGACTCGAACTCCATCAAGTGGAAAATTACTTATATTTCCTAGTTGAAAATAAGATTTCGAAAGTTTTGAATTTGTATTGATTCCATTTCCAAAACTCTAATCTACAAAATTACAATGTTTAACGTTTTGAAATTTTTCTTTTTTCTAAATTTCAATATGAATCTTTTAAAAATTTCAAGAGATTTCAAAAGATTTTTAAGGACTTTAAATATTTGAGGATGTTTTAAAAGGAGTCAATGAATTTTAAATATATTTTCATGATTTAAAGGAGCTTCAAATAATTTTAACACTTTTAGCAGAGTTATTTAAAATAATTTCAAAGTATTGTAGAAATCTTTAATGGATGTGAAGGTGTTTCAAAAGATTTTGAAGGTTTTGAAATACTTGAGAGTGTTTTAAAAGGTTCCAAGGAATTTTCATTTGATTACAGTAATTTCCCAGTGGACAAAAAATTTGGCGACGTCTTTTTGACATCGTTATGACATCTTTACGACAACTTTACGACATCCTATGTCCATGTGGTTAAGTCGTCTTTACGATATCGTAAATAGGTCGAGTGATCTGACGATGTCTTTACGATATCGTGAAAACACTGTAACGACACGGACATAGGATGTCGTAAAGATGTCGTAAAGACGTCGCCGAATTTTGTGCCCACTGGGGTAATATGAGATTTTAAAGGATTTGAAATATTTCATGGTATTTTTTAAATTTCAAGGAATTTTCAAGAGCTTTAAAATTTTTTTTAAACTTCAACAGATTGTCAATATTTGAGGATGTTTTAAAAGATGTCGAGGAATTTTCATCTTATTTTTATAATTTTAAGGAATTTCAAAGAATTTTAAAGAAGTACTTTAAAAATCTTAAGTATGAGGTCAAGGTAGGTCAAAATATTTTGAAGGTTTTGCAATATTTGAGAGTATTTCAAAATGTTGCGAGGAATCTTTAATTGATTACGGTAATTTAATATGAGGTTTTGAAAGATTTATTATATTTTAGGATATTTGAGCAGATTTCAAGGAATTTTCAATTGATTTCAATAATGTAGTATCAGATTGTAAACAATTTAAAATATTTTAGGGTTTTTTTTAATTTTCAAGGAATTTTCCAGAGATTTCAAAAGATTTGAAAGGATTTTAAATATTTGAGGATGTTAAAAAAGATGTGAATGAATTTTCAATTCATTTTTATAAATTAAAGGAATTTCAAAGAATTTGAACAATTATAGCAGGGTTGTTTAAAAAAGCTCCAAAGTACCTTATAAATCTTGAAAATATGTCAAGGTGTTTCAACATATTTTGAAGGTTTCGAAGTACTTGTGAGTATTTTAAAAGGTTCCAAGGAATTTTCAATTGATTACAGTAATTTAATATGAGATTGCAAAG
>NC_046660.1:124097718-124112515 GCF_010883055.1 Belonocnema kinseyi | reverse complement strand
TTCGCGCCTTTAAAGTTTCATTCGGATCGGCCATTCGGTCAAGTCCGTGCATCTTCGGATCAAGTTTATGATAGTTTCCATGGCTGCGTTCGAAACTTCAAACGGATACAAGTGTTAAAACAATATAGGTTATGTTATATAGTAATTACAAATAATAAAAGTGTTTAATTAATAATGAAGTGAGACATGGGAACTGAGAAGTAAACGTCATTTTTTCTGTGCCCATAACATTATAGAATGACTGCTAAGTGGCAAATACTATAAAATAGTAATAATATTCTGTCTTTCCAGTGGGCGAAGATTGAATGGTGTTTAACGCTTATTTTAACTGCATAAAAAAGGTATGTTATGAATAGACAGGATATGTTTCAAATAAAGTGAATGAAATATTACATGCGTAAACTTTAAATTAACATTGAAAAAGGGTTTTAAACATAACAAACGATTTCTTAAAATTTATAAAAATATTTGAGAAGATTTTAAAGCAAAAATTTTCAATTTGGTAAGATTGCAAAATAAAAATGAATGAAAAATCGGTTTAATTCAAGAAATATTAGGTATAATTTAGAATTATTTCGAAGGTTTTGAAGATAATGAACAAATTTTCTTAAAATTGCTGGGAAAATTTAGAAGGTTGTAAGGTATTTATTTAAATTTGCATGATATTTGAAAATTTTGTGAAAAATCCGTGTCAGCTAAAAATATTTTCAAGAATTTAAAACGTTTTAAATCGATTACAAGCACTTCCGTTTCCGGCATGAAAGTGTAAATTAGTGGGAATTGTTGATGCTGAGTTTTTCTGATATTGTGGTGAAAAATGAGGTGAGTGGATTGTGGGAGTGTGTAGAAGGGTGTGGATGTGAGAGATCTAATTGAGGGATTGTGAGATTGCAAAGGGGAGGTCGATATTTTGAAGGATTGAGACAGATTTGTGTGGAACTTTGTTTGGAGATTTGTGACAGGGTGGAAAGACTGTGCTAATGGATTGGTAGTAGCAGGGTTGGGTAGCGACAAAGAAAGGCGAGACATACCAGACAGCGACAGTAGATAGAGGCAGGGAAGTATAGAAGGCGGGAAAGTTTGAATTTGATTCATGGCTAGCGGAACGAGTATATCCGCGGAAGAAACAGAGTTAGAGCAGGAAGTGTTCAGTACGCCGAAAAAAGAGATAAAGCAGAGATATTATAAACGTAGATGCGGTGCAGGCTTAGTTACCCGCGATAAATATAGACGGCGCGTCCGGCGAAAATTGTCAGTTCCCCTCTACCCAACGCTCCCCGGCTATAGCACCCATCGACAACAGCCACTTGGAGCGCTATAAGCAACTCTCAGTAGGCCCCTCGAGGCGCACTAATGGTTACTTAGCTCGGACAAGAACCATTTGTATTAAAAGTAAATTTAGTAAATTGCCAATTGAAACGTTTTTACATTTATGAGTTATAACTTCGCTGAACATGGTTGTTTTAATAAATACCACAAAGAAAAGTCGATGAATAATTTATATTACGGTTTCATATATTTCCCAATATTTGTAAAATTATTACTAATAATTTTCATTCTATATATTATCTGTATATAGTTTTTTAATATTTTTTATTTTTATGGTTTGCAATTTCTATGGATTTTTTTAAACTTTTATAAAAATATAATTATAATTCCAAGTGATATGAAAATTGCTCTTTCGGTTTTTAGATGTTAAGACGGCAGTTCCAAGCCGGATTACGTTTCGCATTGGCAAACAAAATTAGACGAACAGAATTTCATTGTCATATTCATAAAAAATATCATGGTCCATAAAATATATTTTAAAATAAACTTTAAATTATTATAATTACTACAGATTACTCGAAATATATATAATTCAAATTATTTTTTAAGTTTTTCAGAACTTTTATATATATATATTTATAATGATTCCCATTTTGTCGTAAAATTTATGTAAAATTCTGCAAAAAATGCCTCATAATCTTCCAGACTTTTTTACAAACTTATAAATTATTTAAAATGTTAGAAATATTTTCGACACTGTAAACTTCCCGAAATTATAAAATTGTGAAACCTGAAAATCAATTATATTTTCAGAATTTTTACAGTCATGTGGGAATTTTATTTTTCGGAAAAAGCGACTGAAAAATCTCGAAAACTAAAATTCCCGAAACTGTAAAATTCGTAAATTGAAAGATAACCAAAGAATAAAATTCCCGAAATTATAACAGTCGAATTGGAGAATTCACGAAAAATAAAATAAATAAAATTCCGGATAATAAGATATTACCGAATTTGAAAAATCCCTGAAGAAAATGGCTGAACTATAAAATACCCGAAATAAATAATTCATGAATTTGAACAATTCAAAAAATTGTTTATAAAGTTTTATTTATTTATTGAAAATACAATAATCGAATATATGTTTCTGTATGAAAAATTTTGTTTGAAAATGTGCATAGTATTTGAAAAAAATATTAAAAATTTCTGAAGAATCCAATTTTTTGTAAATAAAAAAATAATAAAAATAAATTTTGATATAAATCCTTGCTGAATTGAATCCTGCAAAGTTTGTTTCAAAAATGTTCTTTTGTAGGTACGAAGAAAATTTAGACAGAACATTTTTTTCTTTCAAAGCGCACGTGTTTTTTAATGTATTTTTAAATGTAATTTTTATAAAACTATTATTCAGGTGCCGGAGATTTCATTTTTTGGGATTTTTTCGTTCATCCATTTCGGGATTTTTTCAGCGCTGCCATATTTTTATACCTCCTCTTAAAATTATGTAATTTTTCAAAATAAAAAGTCAACATTTCAAAATATTTTAAAATCATCAAAAGTATCAATTCTCTTTTATAATTTTTCAAAACTTTCAATTATTTTAAAAAATTTTCGGAACTTTTAAATGACTTTTGGACTGATTACCATTTTTCCTAACATTTTTGTAAAATCCTGTTCTTTAAGAATCAAAATGAAATACTTTTACCTTGGAAATCCAGATAAAAAAAATAAAACAATTATAATTGTAACATTCAAAGTTTAAATTTGTTACTCTGAAATTGTGACAATTATTTTTCAAATTGTTTACTATTGAAAATTGTTTTTTTTTAATTTCCACACTAAATAGATTAAAAATGGAATATTTCATACTGAAATAATACTTCCAAAATATTTTGAAATTGAATAAAGTTGTTCATTTAAGAAGCCATTAATTCGAACGTTTACACTTGTGTCGCGACTAAGGCTTTCGAATTAAATTAGTTCAAATTTTAACTTTAAAATATGTAAATTATATCATTTTGAACAGATCTAGAATCATCTTGTAAAATCAATCATGTTAAATTTTTAATACTCGAACTGCAGTTCAATTTTCAAATTTACTTTCTTTTCCCTATTTATCCCGGTCGCGAGTATAGCTCAATATTTAGAACAACTTTCATTTTTTTGAAATAGTAGTTTTTCGGTTATAACTTACGGGACAATCATTTTATTCTTTGAAAGATTTTTTACAAATCTTGTTGATAATTTTTACATTCTCATCCAAAATGAGAAGGTATTACTTTGTTTTTTTTTATGAAAAATGACTTTTTCGGATTTTATCAAATGTCGACGCTTTGAGGCCTTTCAAGTCAGAAAAACAAGTTTTTACGTCGAGGTCTGTTTGTCTGTCCGGCGTCGTCATTGTTGTCTGTATACCGGATAACTTTCGAAAGACTGGTCGGATTGAATTGGACTTTGACTTTGATAACTTTTTTTGATAAAATCAAACTTACCAAAGTTAAAGGATTTTCAAAATTAAAAAAAAACCAAACGATAATGGACCAAAAAAAGCTTGATGTGGAAAAAAGTCAAGAGGTGAAAAACGCTACTTTTTTAAAGCTCCATGATTATTTTATCACATTCTCATCCATAATGAGAAGAGTTTTATGCGAAAAATGACTTCCACGAATTTCATGAAATTTCGACGTTTTGAGGCGTCTACGTCGTCGTTTTTATTGATGTTGTGGTTGTCTGTATATCGGATAACTTTGGAAAAATAGTCGGATTGGATTGTGCTTTGACACACAGTTTTTCCATTTAAAGAATTGTATGTAAAAATTGTACTATTTTTATTTTTATAACAAATGTTTTTCTTCAATTAAATTGTTACAATAAAAGTGTTTCGAAGAGATTTTTGAAAAATCTTTCGGGGAATAAAATTAGTATTTCTAGGTCGGCAAAGGTTTGTTTTCTTTACCAAATTTGGCTTTAGTTTAAATATTTCCAGTTGTTTTTACTATAGTACAATTTACGTTTGTATCTCGGGCGAAGAAATCCATTTTATTGCTTGACCAATATTCTTTGTAAGTTAATATTTTTCATAGAAAATTACCCCGAGTGACCTTCAATTATAATTTTATAAACGTGAAAAAAGCACATTTCAATGTTTTCTATGAAAACACAATCCCTGAGTGACAAAAAGAAATCGGAAACAATAAGAGTCAATTTATTCAGGAACAAGATTTTTGAACAAAAATGACCTTGAGTGAACCTTTAATATATATTTGTTAATTTTTACAAAAATCAGGCGTAATTTTCTTGACACAAAAAAATAATAATTTGTGCGGGTGACAATGATAAAAAAATTAATAACACTTGAAGTTGTACGATTTTAATTTGTAACTAAATAATTTGAAATGTTTCAATCTAAAATTATCGAACACTTTCATTCAAAAATTCTGATGACATATTTTAATAGCTTTCAATTTGAAATTATTCAATATACTGAAGACTACAAATTTTAAATGTCTCAACTATTAAAGCTTTAAATATTTTTAAAATTGCTGTTCTGGGGACTAAATAACACTTAATCTTTTAGTAAGAAATGAGGTGCAGGGAAACTAGAAGAGGAAGAAACGGGAGATAGGAAAATAAGGAAAGAGTAAGGGTAAGGTTACCAAGAGGTTACAAATAGCAAGTGCAAAATTCAAAGAGGAAGAATAAAAAGGGCAGAACAATGGGAGGAATGGTGATGGGAGTAAGGAATGAATGTATAACAGGAAAAGATAAGAAAGACAGGAATGAACAAAAAGAAGGGGTAATAGTATAAGAGGCAATGATGGGAGGAGAGAAGTGGAAGGTAGTAGGGATTTATGTGAACGGTGATTTGCAGGAAAAAGCAGAGGAGATTAAAGAAATGATTGAAGAAAATGAAGAAGAGATTAGGATGATAAATGTGGGGATTTCAATGCGAGAACAGGAGACAGAGGAGGAAAGGAATTTGGAGAAGAGAGAGGAAGAAAATCCAAAGATAAGGTACTAAATGGGGAGGCAAAAAAGTTGTTGAAGAGCTTGGAGGAGTTGAGATGGTATATCTTAAACGGAAATATAGAAGGGGATGAAAAAGGAGAATATACGCCCTAAGGAAGTGAAAGGGAGAACGGTAATTGATTATGTGATAGTGGATGATGAGGTAAGAGAAAAGGTTAAGAAGCTAGAAGTAGGTGAATATATTTATTCAGATCACTTTCTCTTAATAGTGACATTAGAGGGACAAAAAAGCAATAGCAATATGAGTAAAAGGGGAGCAAATGTAAAAAGTATAGGAAAAAAAGGTTGGTCAATGGAAGGAAAATAACAGTTAAGAGAAAAATAAGAAATGTTAAAATCGGAGAGGGAACTGTGGCCGTGGAGTTGGGAAAAATGATAGGAGAAATAAAAATAGGATTAGAGTGCGCAAACAAAAAGGAAGTTAGTAAAGGAGGAAATAGAAGTAGGTGGAATGAGGACTGCAAGGAGAAAAAAAAGGAGGTCAGAAAGGAATTAAGAAAGTGGAGAAAAGAAAAAAGTAATGGGGAAGAATATAGGGAAAAAAATAAAGAGTATACTGAGTTGTGTTATCAGAAGAAAGAGGAAGAGAATAAAAGGTTTGAGGAAGAGGCGGAGAAGGTTGGACGGAAGAAGAGGTATGGAAGGTAGTAAATATAAAAAGAAGAAAAAGAGTAAACCAAGATATTGAAATGATAGAATGGAAGAAATATTTTTTGTATTTTCTAGGAGGAGTAGAGAGAAAAGTTGTAAAGGCAGAAAAATATGGTAGAGAAAGAGATGTGGAAGAGGACATTTCAAGGGAAGAAATATTTAAAGTTTTAGGAATGATGAAGGATGGAAAGGTACCAGGTATAAATGAGATTCCAAATGAAGTATGGAATATGGAGGGGAGGAACTAGAGAAATGGGCATGGATAATGTCAGACTTGGGAGAAGGAATATGGAGAAAGGGTTGGGGAGGAGTTAGGATAGGGAAGGAAAAGATATATACACTGGCATACGCAGACGACATATTGTTGATGGCAGAGGATGAAGAAGGGATGGCGGGATTAATTACAGGATTAGAGAAATACTTAGATGGGAAAAAGCTGAATGTAAATGTAGAAAAGACAAAGATAATGAGGTTTAGAAAAGGAGGGGTAAGGAAGAAAGAATGGACAAGGAGATGGAAAGGAATAAAGTTAGAAGAAGTCAAAGAGTATAAATATTTGGGATATATCTTGCAAACGAATGGAGATCATACCGCTCATATAAGAGAGAGGATAAAAAAAGCAGCAGGGATAATGAAACAAATATGGGGAATAGGAAAAAGAAGGTTGAAAAAATTGGAGGAGAAGAATGTGGTTGTTTGATTCGCTGGTATGGCCGGTATTAGGTTATGGAGCAGAGATATGAGTTGGGAAAGAAAGGAAAGATATTGAGAGTTTACATAAAGGTATATAAGGTGGGCACTAGGGGCAGACTGGAGGACGCCGGGATATATGGTGAGAGAAGAAACGCAAAGGGATAAGTTAACTTTGAAAGCGGGAAAAAGGGAATGGAAATTTGAGACGAAGCTATGGGAGGGAAAGAGAGGGGAGTTAGTGAGAAAGTGTTTGATGGAGGTAGAAGAGAGGAGAGGGAGGGCGATCGAATTAACGAGATTGAAAGAAGAAAGGAGGGAGTTCTTTAATGATAGAGAAATGGAAGATGGGACTGGAGTAAACTATGAAGAATTGGAAAAAAGGGAGAGGGAAAGACAATTAATTGAAAGATGGGGGGGGGGCGATTGAGAAATCAAGATACAATAAATGGTATAAGATGATAAAAAAGGAAGGGGTGTCAAAGTATTTAGAAAAGCGATAATTACTTTCCTTGATTAAAAATTTATTGTTTTTTGGTAGAAAGAGAATTTTGTTCTAGTGAAAATTTCGACTTTTTAGTAAAAATCAATTTGTTTCGAAAATTCTTCTTTCCATTTTAAAATAAATTTTTTTGTTAAAAATCCATCTCATTGGTAAAATATTATTCTTGTTGTTTGTGTATTCACTTCTTTATTCAAACTTCTGATCTGTAGTAAATTTGATTGTTTTCTTTTTGTTCAAAATGAAATTCTCAAATTTAAAATTAAACTGTTAAATTTTTTGTTAAAAATTAAATTTTCAGTTGACAATTCATTATTTCCGTCAAAAATAAAATTTTTCAGCGGAAAATTCATTATTTCCGTCGAAAATTAAAATTTTTAAATTGAAAATGAACTATTACATGTTTGGTTAAATACTTGTTTTTTTTAGTTTTAATATTAATTTTTAAGTTAAAAATTTGACGATTTTTTTCACCATTTTTTTTCAGTTGAAAATACTCATTTTGTAGTAAAAAATTATCATTCTTGTTTGAAAATTCATCTATTTTGGTAAAAAATTCATTCTTTTGGTTGATTATTCAACACCTTTATTGAAAATTCGATTCTTTTTGTTTGAAAAAACATTTTTTAATACTTCAATTTTAACTGTATCATTTTTTATTTAAAATTGATATTTTCTAGTTGAAAATTTATATATTTTTTCGTTAAAGATTGAACTATTGTGTTAAATTTTTTTGCTTAAAAATTGACTGCTTTCAGTTATTAAAAGTTCATGTATTTTTTTAATTAAATTATTCTTCGTGTTTCAAAAAGTATCTGTTTTGGTTAAAAGTAATTTATTTTGTCTTTTTGTAAATTCTAATATTTTGTTGTAAATTAATTTTTGCAGTAAAAAATTTACTGTATCATTATCGGTTAAAAATGTATTTTTTAATTAAAAAATTTGTTGTTTTTTTTGTAAAAAAATTGACCTTTCTCTGTTAAAAATTTATCTTGTTTTGTTAAAAATGTATTCTTCTTGTTTAAAGTTCATCTATTTTAATTAAGAATTCATTTCGTTTGTTAAAAATCCACCTTTTTAGTAAAAATTCTTTTCTGTTGATATAATATGATTTGTCTAGATACAGATTAAATATTCCATTTTCCGTTAAAAATTTATCATTTTAATAAAAAATTCAATTATATGGTGAAAATATTTTCCTCTTCGCAACAAATGTAATGGTTCTATGGCAACTCAGGATTTTAAAAACAGAATTAATTTGAGCAGCAGCTGATTAGAACGTCATTCATGAAGTGGGGCGAGCTCGTTTCATGTTCACGCATTTTCGGTTTTACACGAGGCTGGTCTTTGCAGCAGCAAAGTGGGGGGAATCTTCTCCCTTCATTCTTGTGTAGTTTTACCTCTTGGCTAATTCTTAGGTCGTTTTTGCTGTAGCGAGTTTTTACTTCTGCTTTCCGCAACTTTTTTTTTGTTCGCTTTTGCTCTGAGCGGGTCATATGTGTTAAAAAATTATAAGATTAATCCATAAATGATAAATTTTGCTAAAATTATCATAAACTTCCAAATTGAAAAAGATTAACCTAGAAAAAAACGAATATTTCTGTTGAAAAATGTCTGATTACTGTCTTTGTACATTAAACTTGTTTATAATATGACAATTATAATCAGAAAAGAAAATCGTTCAAAAAAATTTGTTAACAAATAATTTGTTGATAACAAATTGTTTTTGTATATTCTCTAATATGTCAATATCTTTAATTAATGCTACTTTATGCAACTTAAGCGATTTCAACCATTTTTCTTTTATTGACGACCACCGGGAACGTCAAATAGAAAAAGGCCATTTTTTCGTCATATTTGTTTATTTATAAAAAAATTTAAAACCTAATTTAAAAATCAGGCTGGACAACTCTCTTAGAAATCTTATTAGCTTTTTTTATCGAAATCGGTGAAGATTTGTGGGCTATACGCTATTCTGAACCAAACAAGTCATGTTTGTTCCCAATGTGCGGCATTTTTCTTCTCTTGACTTTTTTTCATATCGTGCCCTATTTGGCTTAAAATGATTATTTTCGCGTGTTTTTGAAATTTTGTAAATGCTATAATTCTGGTAAATTTTGGTTTAAAAAAGTCCTTAGAATAGATTGATCCTCTGATTGAATACTATGAATATCTGTACAGACAATTTTTTAATTTTGAAAAAAGTGGTCTCAAACATTTTCAAAATACGCTCACTTTTTGAATTTTCACCCAAAATGGCTGGCTAACGAACTTGACTTTTACTTTAATTTGTTTTATGTTTAATTGACGTCAGTTCCATTACTATTCACACTTGAGAATTTAGGAATTCCTTTTTCGAAAACAAAAAGTATGAAAGTCCTTCAATTATCGATTTTCATTATAATTTATTTATTTTACATATATATCTATTATATCTTATCAAAATTAAATCCAAAAAATCTTAAATTTTAAGTGCATTTTAATACTACAATTCTTCAATGTTTCCAATTTTAAGAAATAATTTAACTAATTTTATATGTACTTAAAATAAATTTTTGTACACAATTTCCAGGGGCCTCTTTTTTTTCGTCTGCAAGAATTTTTAGATTGTTCTGTTTTTTAAATAAGTTTATTATATTTTCTGAAACTCTACTGAAGTTTAAATAATTTTTAAATTTCATTAATTCTACCAAATATTTCTTGAATTTATACGATTATTTACATTCTTTAATTTTTTTAATCGTAGAGAATTGAAACATTTTGCTTTTAACACGTTCAACCCTCTTTTTCGAAAATTTAGGAAATTGTTTAATGTGTTTGAAAGTCTTCTTTAGTTTTCTTGTAAAGTTCATTTTTCAAAATAAAAAATCATAAAAAATTTTCACACAAATATTAGGAAAATATATATTTTTTTAATCTTGTCAGACCTTTAACCTTCTTATCTATGAAAATTATTCAAATTTTTACTGACTTTTTCAAATTCTGTAAAATAAAAAATAATTGCCTTTAAACTTTTTTAGATACTTTGATAATTTTTGAAATCTTTTTTAATGTTGTGAAATGTTTAAAAATAATCTCCTGAAATTAATTTTTGGCAATAAAAAATTTACTTTAATTATTGCTACGAACCTAAAACAATTTTTTTTCATTTCCGTGAAACCTTGCAAAATTAAATTTAAAAAAATCTTCACAGGTTTTATTTCTTTTCAAATCGTTTCAAAATTCCTCAATATCTGTTAAACTTACGCAAATTTGAAAGCAAGTTTTGTAAACCAACATAAACTTTTAAAAAATTGTGCAACAAAATTGCGCAAGAAGGTTTAATAAGAATTAAGTTCCTTATATTTTTTTATAATGAAATAACATAGCAAAATTGCATGAACTTTCATTCTCTTGACACCCTGGGAAATTCAGTTTACTTAAAAACTGCTCCTAATCGCCAGTTAGCCACCGAAAACGAATCATGAAGTCGGGGGGCTCGGGTTCTTGCTCATGCATTTTCGGCTCTAAACGAGGCTGGCCTACGCAACATGTTACACCAGAACAATGCAAGAACTGTCAATAGTCGCATTGACTGAGATAAAAAGGTACGTTCTCACGTTCGACACCGAACTTTGCACCTATAGAGATGTGGGATAATACGCTTCAGTTGCAGAGCAAAAAACATTCACTTATCGGTGTGATTCAGCGACTTTTTTCTAACAGTGTGCCTTCTCTTGATGAGAATGTAAAAATTAATTAATTTGTCACGAATAATGTTTTGGTAGTTCTGTTTTTTGTTCGAATCATGAAAAATAGCATAAAGAACTTTTGAAAAAAAGTAAATTTTCTGAAAAACCACACACAAGACGAATAAGAAAATTAAAAAACATAAGTTGTGATGAGAATGTGTCTACGCAGCCGGCTGATTTTTTATTGTCAATATAGTTTTTCACGATTAAAACACAAAATACGCATGCTTTCAAAAAGTGATTTGAAACAAATTTGTGGATCTTTTTAAAATGCACAAATTTTGTCAAGCTATCTTTTCACCTATTTTGCAAAGTTTTTCTGCAAAATATAATTTTTGATTTTCCATTATTTTTAATGCTGTCAAAATTTGAATTTTTGATAAATTAAGATAAATTGATCGTCCGATTAAATACTATGAACATCCGTACAGACAATTTTTGAATTTTGAAAAAAAGTGGTCTCGAACATTTTCAAAATACACTCACTTTTTGAATTTTCACCCAAAATGGCTGGCTAACGAACTTGACATTTATTTTAGGACACTAAAAGAGTATACCAAAGTATACCAAACTAAAAATCTACAGACAAGACAGACAGGCATACACATTCGTAAAAACCTGTTTTTCGGATTCAGGGGGTCTCAAACCGTGGACAGTTGACAAAAACGGTTTGGGTCAAATTTTACACAAATCTAATACCTTCTCTTGATGAGAATGTAAAAAATATAAGACGTACAACAACTGTTGATTGCTACACTTCAAACGCATCATCTGTAAGTAACAGTCAACAGACGTTATGGATCTTATACCATATGTTTTTTTAACTTTTTACAGCTGCAAAAAAAGTATTGCGATTACTCCGTGAGTTTCCAATAGAAAATTTAACGTGGAATCCGAATTTCAACAGTTTAAAAGTTGATCTTGCTGTATATATATATATTTTTTTTTAGTTTTTTAAAAAGGAACCGAATGGGGACCCAATGGGGTCTTTACGGGTACTTTGTATAGAGGCTCCATTCGGTTCATTCGGCCAGCCAGGGTATAAGAATATGACACTCTTAATATTAGAATATAGTTTTTTCGATGTTGATTTTTTCCATATCGTGCGCCATTTAGCTTAAAATCTTCAATTTCGTATGTTTTTTGGAATTTTGTAAATGCTATAATTCTGGTAACTTTTGGTTTTATGATAAAAAGTCATTAGGATAAATTGTACGTCTATTTGAATACTATGAATGTTCGAAGACGCGCAGACAGAAAGACACATTCGTAAAAACCTGTTTCTCGGATGCAGGGGGTCTCAAAACGTGGTCATTTGACAAAAACTGGGAGGGGAGGGGGTCAAATTTTACACAAATCTAATACCTTCTCTGATGAGAATGTAAAAATATTCGTTCATTGTCTTTCTTTAAGGTGCTTCCTCCGACTTGAAAATTAGCCCATGCATTTACAAATGACAGGATTTTTTTCCACAATTATTAATTTTTTGATCTCATATTTTAACCACATAATCTTAGTGGGTAAATACAATCCTTCAAAGAGGTGTTTTTCGAAAAATGGCCTGGTTTTTGTTTTATTTCAATTAATTGAAAATTTTATGAATTTTATGCACCTGGAAAGTAGAAACGGCCACCATGATTTCACTATGGTGTTGAATGTTGTTTTCCATGAAAATTGGTCATTTTTGTGTTGAAAATTCATCTACTTGGTGAACAATTTATTTGTTTGATGGAAAACTTAATTCGTTTCTTGAAAATTTACTTATTCCCTACCGAAAGAAATCTCTGAGTATATTCTAAAGATTCTCTAGGGTCTAGGTCTCAGAAATAGTCACAAGGATTTAAGTCCTTTTCAAGGTTCCTTTAAGAGTGATGCGAGAATCATATAATAGTTCTTTTGTATTCGTCACTTACCAGGAGGCAGTTATTTACAGTAGTTGCCGTCGCTAACCCGACTCTTCCTTTTTAAATTGCTCTTCAAATTATTAACATTTTTTTTTTAAGGATGAATTTTGTCATACTTAAATATGAAATTAAAAAAAATCTATTTCTAAATTTTAATCCGAAAGGTTAACAAAGGAGCCTTAAGTGTCGGCTACTCTATTGATATATATAGCAAGCCCAAACCATAGTAGTCACAATTATAATGGCGACAGACGCACTTCTGCGTCATCTAATAATAGCTACTCACTTCTACCCATGCTTCCCTATGACGACAGTGAAATTGACCTTGCGGCCACAGGCATGATTTCCGCGGTTCTACTGCCTTGCCGTTGAAAACGCACTGAAAAAGCAATGAACCGGCACTGGTCAGTGATCATTCAGTGCTTTTTTTTCAGTACTACCTGTACCGCTAGTTTTCTATACCTGAGCTTCCTTCTCAAGTGTCCTAGTCGCGAACGCGACTAGGCTACCAAATAGATCAGCTGAAAAGGATTAAAAATGAAAATTTTTAATTTGTAAAATTTTGAAATGATCTACGAGAAGGTTAGAAATTCAGATTCTACGGGTTTCGATGATTTCAGATATTAACTTTTCTTTTAATGTTTAAAATTGTAATTAATACAACGTTTATCATAAATGGAATGAGATACGCCAAAAAAGACAACATTTTTTAATTAAATTAGAAAATGGTATATAAGCATATAAGTTATAATTATAATTAAGTATAATGAGAAAATTCATCAATTAAAAAAAGTGTTAATAATTTGAAGAGAAATTTAAAAAGGAAGAGTCGGATCAGCAACGGCCAACTACTGTAAATAACTCTGCCCGCCCGGTACGTGACGAATACAAAAGGAACATTATATTACCGTCGCACCACTCTTAAAAGGACCACTAAAAGTACCTTGAAAAGGGCCCAAATCTCTCAGACTATCTCTCAGACTAAATTGTTTCAAATCGACTCTGCTTATGGTCTCAAATGGGCCAGGCTATTTCACTAGAGAAAACTCAGAGATTTCTATCAGTAGGGTTTAACATAAAATATAACTGTATTCTACTTTGGTTTAAAAACTTCTCGTTTACTGTTAAAAATTAATGTTCCCTATATCGATAGAAATCTCAGAGTATTCTCAGACGAAATAGCCTGGCCGGTTTGAGACTATCTGCAGGTTCGATTTGAATGGTTTAGTCTCAGAGACAGTCAGAGAGATTTGGGTCCTTTTCAAGGTCCTTTTGAAGGTTCTTTTAAGAGTGATGCGATGGATAATATAATATTCCTTTTGTATTCGTCACGTACCGGGCGGGCAGAGTTATTTACAGTAGTTTGGCTCGCTAACCCGACTCTCCCTTTTTAAATTTCTCTTCAAATTACCCTACCGATAGAAATCTCTGAGTATTCTCAAGCGAAATAGTCTGGCCCATTTGCGTCTATAAGCAGAGTCGATTTGAATGATTTAGTCTCTGAGATAGTCTTAGAAGGTTGGGTCCTTTTCAAAGTCCTTTAAGTGGTCCTTTTAAGAGTGGTGCGACGGTAATACAGTAAAGGACATTTACTATGTAGTCATACGGAATATAATTGTATAAACTCTAGCATACAATGCAACCCGTCTATTTTTTTTTCAATGCTTAAAATTGGAAATAATAGAACGTTTCTCGTAAATGGAATGAGATACACCAAAAAAGACAACATTTTTGAATTCAACTAGAAAATTGTATACCAGTATATGAGTTATAATTATAAATAAATATAATGAGAAAATTCATCAATTAAAAAAAAGTGTTAATAATTTGAAGAGAAATTTGAAAAGGGAGAGCGGATTAGCCACGACCAACTACTGTAAATAACTCTGCCCGCCCGGTACGTGACGAATACAAAAGGAACATTATATTACGAGGGTAGTTCAATAAGTCCTTAGAATGACCAACATATGGCGCGCGAATCGCTCCAAATCATCTGTTTTCAGTCAGCACCACTCCCGACTAGA
>NC_046660.1:124094818-124097618 GCF_010883055.1 Belonocnema kinseyi | reverse complement strand
AGAACTAAAATTCGAATTGGTCGAACAGCCACCGTATTCACCAGATTTAGCCCCCAGTGACTTTTTCTTATTTCCAAACTTGAAAAAATGGCTCGGTGGACAAAGATTTCCAGACAACGAAGACGTCACTGCCTCTGTAAGTGCTTATTTTGAGGAACTTCCCAAAACGCACTTTTCTGAAGGATTAAAAAAACTTGAAAAGCGATTGACCAAGTGTATAGAGCTCCAAGTAGATTATGTTGAAAAATAGAAAAAAATTTACCCAAAAAAAATTGTGTTTATACTTCATTCTAAGAACTTATTGAACTACCCTCGTACCATCGCACCACTCTTAAAACGACCACTAAAAGGATCTTTGAAAGGACCCAAATCTCTCAAACTATCTCCGAGACTATTTTGTTTCAAATCGACTTTGTTTATAGACCTTTAAAATGTAAACCCTTTACATCTTTTAAATGTTTAAAAATCTTTGTGAAATTGTTATGAAATATTTAAAATCTAATAAACACAACTTTATAAAATGTTCAAAATCCTATTAAATATTTTTAAATCTTTGAAACATTTTGAAATCTGTATTAATGTTTTGTAAGATGACGTATACTCAAAAAACGTTTGGTGAAACTCTTGAAAATTCCGTTATATGGCCATGGCTCATTCTAATAGAGCTTTTTATTCTAGAAGTCGGCAGTGCGCACGCGCCGAAATTTTACGTTCGCCGCTTCTTACCTCTCATAATTTGAATCTCAGATTCATCGTTGCAATTTTTATAATCATACGGATTATAATTTTTGTTGCAGTTAGTCAAAAGCGTTTGATTCCCATATTTTATTCAATAAGTAAAACAACAGATTATATTTCCAAATATATACGTACAACCTGCAGATATTCACTTTATTTAATTAATTAGGATCGAAGTACAAAACGATTTTGACGCTTGTCAAACGTCAAATATCACTCACGTACCGTTACATTAGTGAAAACCAACTCCAATTTTTAAGAAAGTACTTAATGCACGCCCCGAATGTATTTATGAACAATTTTAATGTTGTGTTACATTTTTTTTTAATTCGTAACTAAATATTTATTTGAAAAGCGTGGTGAATCCTGGGGAACATAACCTTGTCTCAGAATTTGGTTATACGTATATTTTGCGCACGTCTTCTGAGTCTCGAAACCTTTCACCAATCGGCGCAAGATCTCAAGCGCGGGATAGTATATATAGTACTTTTTTGCATTACAAAAATGCAAGACGGGTTGCATTATATGCTAGAGTTTATATAAATATTTTCCCTATGATTACATAGTAAACTTTCTTACTGTATAATGTTCCTTTTGGCCGTCGCTAAACCGACTCTCTGTTTTTAAATTTCTCTTCTAATTATTAACACTTTTTTTTTTAATTGATGAATTTTCTCATTGTACTTATTTGTAGTTATAACGTATATACCCATATACAATTTTCTAGTTGAATTGAAAAATGTTGTCTTTTTTGGCGTATCTCATTCCATTTACGAGAAGCGTTGTATTAATTTCAATTTAAAAATTTTTTTAAAAAAAAAGTTAGATATCTGAAATCATCGAAACCCGTAGATTCCAAATTATTATGTTTCAGACTGTTAACTATGAAATTTAAAAAATCTACTTCTAAATTCTAATCCGAAAGCTTAACAAAGGACCCTTGAGTGTCGGCTACTCTAGTGATCTAGCCTCGCCCTAGCGGAAGAATAAGAAAGAATCGGAAAGAAAGTACCTTTCCGATTTCTAGGTGAAATTTTCTTGCGTTTCTTTCCGAACGCTTTCTCTTTCCGAAACTTCCCGATTCCTTTCCGAAGTTTTGCGAAGTGTTCCACTCCATTTACTTCTTTCTGAACCCTTCCGAATAAATGACGCAGTGTCTCAATAGTTTATTCCGATTCTTTCCAATTTTTCTCCTGTATCCCACCGGGATGTCAGCTGGTGCCGAAAATTCGACAACAAACATGGTTCTCTTCTCGAAGTCAAGAAGAACCATGTCAGGCCTCGAGTGAGCAACAGAAACAATTGTCGAGAATATAAAGTTCCAGTATATGCGGCACTTCCCATTCTCGACAATTGACTCAATTTCCCTAGGAGCATTTAGACGAGCGATATTAAGGTTAATGCCGTAGGAGTGACAGAGATGGTAATAAAGCACTCTTAGTGCCGCATTGTGCCTTTGAATGTAGGTCGTTCCCGCGTGAGTTGGACAACTAGATAATATGTGAGCTAAATGCTCGGGGTGTGCATGGCACGCCCTGCAGCTATCATCGGGAATTTCTTGGCTCAAAATGTGGCGACGGTATGTTAAGGTTGAAATGACACCGACTTGGCATGCAAAAATGAAACCCTCCGTACCACACTTCAATCCGGACGATTTAAGGAAAGCAAACGTTAGCTCACAAGACATTGACTGATCCTTCACATTTCTGTGGAAGATACCGTGCATCCTCTTATCGAGGAGCTGTTCACGAAAGTTTTTCTCTTGTGCTTTCTTAATCCGGGCTTTCAGGAGTGAGCACTCGAGATAGATAAGACTTGATGCATTTTGCTCACCCCTAATACTGAAGTCAAGTCCAAGTGCTTCAGCAGCCTCCTCCGCTGCTTTGTACAGAAACGCTCCTTTGTCCACTTCTTCGTGATTCCTGACCACCTTAAGAAGAGGGTCTCTTCCATTTGCAATTCTATGTGCTGTACCCAGAATAATCCTGTTGTGAAGACATTCAAGACTCAATATTCCGCGACCCCCTTGACGCCGTGAGATGTACAGTCGCGGAACGGAAGA
>NC_046660.1:124088611-124094718 GCF_010883055.1 Belonocnema kinseyi | reverse complement strand
TATAATTATATACAAAAATCGTTTTAGAAATAGTTAAACTTTAACTCGAGTAATGTCTATTAACAATTTAATTTAATACTTTAACTAATCTACAAACATTAACATTTTTAACATTTTGAAATTTTTCTGTTTTCTAAATTTCAATCTGAAATAATAAACTTTCAAGTTCACAATTCAAAATTCGAAGACTTGAATCTCATCGAGTTGAAAATTATTCCTATTGAATAGTTGAAAATGTTTGAAAATTAGATTTCCAAGGCTTTGAAGTTTTACTGATCCCATTTTCAAAACTCTAATCTACAAAAATTTTAATATTTAACGTTTTGGAACTTTTTTCTTTTTTTAAATTTCAATCTGAAGCTTTACGAAATTTCAAAAAAATTTTAAGTATTTTAAATATTTGAGGATGTTCGTGAGGATTCTCGTGATATTTAAGTAAATAACACGTTCGTTCCGCAACACTCCTCCGACCCAGGTTGCTGATCAATCTCTCTAGCAATCACCCCAAGCGAAGAACCTCACGAAGTCGTTATGTAAGGTTCCCCACTTGGGTCCATTAATAACCAAGGTCTTTGTTTCAGGCGTCACTCACTCTACTGACACTCTTTTTATTAACTATTTGCCGCCATACTTTCCTGTCCTGGCATACTTCTCTAGCTTCTTTTATGTTCATGCAATTTTTCATGCAGGCTCTCGTGTTTCTGTGACTTCTTTTCTTATGTCTCTTCTAAGTAGGGTCTCATTCACACATTCTAACCATTCTTTCCGCGGTCTACCTCTGGGCACGCTGCCATTTACTTTACCTTGATACACTTGTTTCGATAGTCCTATAGCTTCATCCCCGAATTGTTTCCTAAAATAGTCTCTGAAAGCCTCTAGTATTCCGTCTGCGTCATATACAATTTCCCCCCTACTATTTCTCATGTTGACAATTTCTGTACTTTTGTTTCCTTTCATTTTTTTATAAAGTAGTTTCCTGCTTGCTTCAAAGTAGTTTTGTATTTTTATCTCTTCTTCTGTTCTAATTGTATCTTTACTTTCTTTAACTAATCGTTTAATTATCCTGTTTTCGAGTCTATAATCATTTCTACGTCTGTTTATTTCCTCATTGCTAAGACCTGCGATGTTCACAGTTCTCTTGTACGCTTCTCTTTTTGCTTTTTGGGCAGCCTGAATTTCATCATTCCACCACGCATCACCAGAAATTCTTCCTACAACTGCGGTACCACACACTTCGATCGTGCATCTAACAAGGATATCCCGTAACATTGTCCAGGCGCCCTATAAATCTTTGTTTTTTATACGGTCCTCCCATGTTGCATTTAAAGAAATTTCAGAGAAATAAAAATTTTTTAGTAGGGTTATTTAAAAAAATTCAAAAGTACTTTAGAAATCTTTTTAAAAAGTTCTAGGTATTTCAAAAGATTTTAAAGGATTTGAAGAATTTGAGAGAATTTAGAAAGATTACAAGGAATTTTTTATTGATTATGGTAAGTTAATATGACACTTTAGAGGATTTGATATATTTCATGGTATTTTTATGGTATATTGTATGGTATATTGTATGGTATATTTGTATATATTTGGTATTGTATATACAATGGTATATTTCATGGTAATTTTAATTGCAGATGGGTTTTCTAATATTATAGGAAATAACTTTGTTCTTAAAATTTTTCTATCGTAGTATACAATTTGTAAACTTTTTCAAACTTTGAAAGCGGTAAGAAAAATGAAATACAGAATGTTCAAACAACTTAGAATATCTTAATCTTTTAAATAATTGTGTTTTGATTTTAAAACTCACGAAAGAAAATCTAGAAGATCTTAGGTCAATTAAAAGATTTTTTAGGAAAACTGAATGATTTGAAAAGATATTTCGAAGGTGTAGAAGTTTTGTAAAGGTTTTAGAGTAATTTAAAATTTGAAATTTTTTAGACAATTAAAAATTTTCTATGCATTTTTGAAACAATTTTTAATAATTTTATAAAATATTGAGTATTTTGAAAAAAATGTTAGAAGCTATTTGAGAATTTTGGAAGGATGAAATTTTTTTGGTAAGATTCCTCTGGAAGTTTCTACAAATCTCTAAGTCTTGAAGGTCATTGTAAAAATGTAATTTTTTATTACAAAAATTATTTAGGAACTTCAGAATTTTTGAAGAGATAGATTAAAAATATTTAAAAACATGAATAGTTTTTTGAAAAGTTATTTTAAAAGTTATTTCTTCAAATCTTCTGAAAGTCCTAAATAACTTTTACGCTGACTCTAATTTTTCCTAATATTTTATGTGTTCTGCAAAATAAAAAAAATGCATAAAAATTTTCTGCATTTTTTTCGGCATATGTGAAATCTTCAAAAATATTTTTGAAACATCTCCGGAATCTTACGAAAATTATATTTATATAACTTTAAAAAGAAAGAGATAAGTGGTGATTCCTTCTTATCAAAGCATGGAATGTGGTTTTACCTTCGTAACAAGCTAATAGTTATTCCAAATTTGTATTTTGTATTAAAAATGATTGTAATTGCAAAAAAAACATCATTTTTCAACTCTAAGCTGAAGCTGAAATTAATAGCCCAGATTTTTAAAAAGTTTTCCCCTCATATTTTTAAAGGCTGAATCTAATAAATTAGTTATTAGTACATATACTAAATTAGGAAATGTGAAAATTATTAAAAGTTAAAAGAAGATTAGATATTTTTTATTTAATTTATTTTAATTTATTTATTTATTTAATTGAAGTTCAACTAAATACTATTCAATTAGATTATATAATAAGTGTTCAAGAAAGCAGTTTCAAAGAGCTACTCTTCTATTTATATTGCATTTGTTTGGCGGGGAAATACATTTCTCGGATCTCTCCGCCGGTTCTGCGAACTGGAAGTGCTAAGAATCTGTAAGAATCGAAGATTCCTCTTCGCCCTACCAATATCATTTCAACAAATTGGGCGAATTCAAAACAAAATCACACTTTGCGGACTATTCTAATTCAATAAATTTAATTTGTCTGAAATTTATAAGAAATTATATCGAATTATATGAATTTAGGAAATATTGTATATAAAAATTAAAAAAAATAAAGATCAAATAACCACTGCGTGGTCCTACTGTCAGCAACCGTCAATTAAAAATGACACCAGCTCCCAGAATATACGCGATAAATCACACCTATGGCCACGTCTTACGACCGTGAATTGGGTGGTATATAGTATTTATTTCTTTCGGAAATTTTTAAGTGTTGATACTTTTGTTATACCGGATTCGTGAGTTAACGCATTTTTCAAATCTTTCCAAATTCCTAGAAAGCTTTTTCTTTCGAAATATTAAAAAATCTATATTTCGCTTAACATTTGTCGGCATCTCAGCAAATAACAAACTGAAAACATCCACTAAAATCATATTCATACAAAAAATTTGAAAGGATATCTTGTTTTTTAAAATAAATTCTTAGAGAAAATTTTAAAAAATTTCTAAAAATGCTGAGAAAGGAAAGATTTCCTAATATTTATAAAATATTTATAAAACGACGAATTTTCTAGAAATAGTTAAATATTCTATAAAAAAAGTATCTTTCAATTTAAAAAACCCTGTCATTATTTGCAAGATAAAATGATTTTTGCACTTTTTCCACAACATTTAAAAAATGCAATGACCCTGCAAAGTCTTCCAGGTTTTGTGCAAAAGAAATAATTAAGTTACGTTATATCCCATTTGTGTTCTAAATCAACATTCATACGTTTCGTAACACAAAAGTTATAATTAGCCTTTCCACTGAAGTGTACTTTAATAAATTTTTCCAATTTCACTACACAAAAAATAACTTTAAATAAATTATTGAAAAAACATCGGTATTGAAAGATTTTGAATTACATGCTTAGAAACTTTTTTTAAACTTTGAACGGTTTCAAGAGAATGAAACAATATTCTTAAGATTAATACGAAAATTTGAAAGGGTATTTTTTATATTAATTTTTTGATAAATTTTTTTAAAACTTTCCTTTAAATTCCGCGAAAAAATGGGAATATTTGAGACAAGTTTTTTAATTTTTAAAATATTTTTTTAAATTTAAAGAAAAATTCGCTTCCGTTTCAGACATTTAGAAATTTAAGAAGATTCTGAGTGATTAAAAAAAATATTTCCGAAAATTTACCAAATATTTTTTAAAAATAACTTACATTTGTACACAAAAAATTAATTTTATACTAAGATTAATTTTCAAACATTAAAAAGACAAATTAAATAGCTCAATTTTCAACCTAAAAAAAACGGATTTAAAAAAAGGTTAATTTTCAATCAAAAGAAGAATTTTCAACCTAGAAAATTAATTTTCTGATAAAAAACAACATACTAGAAAACAAAAATTTTAAAATTGTCAACCAAATAGATGAATTTGTTACTGAAAAAGATCAATTTTGAACGATGGTTAAAATAGTTAAATTTTCAATTTAAAATCAACAAATTTCGAAAAAGAATTAAATTTTTAATGAAAAAGATGATTTTTTAACCAAGAAGATAAATTTGCTACCAACAAAACCAGTGAATTCAAAAAATATATAATAATCTTTAAACACAAAAAAAGTATTAATTTTAAATCAAAATGTTTGTTATTTTCCACCATATTTGATTTTTTTATCGTTATGTACTAAAAGAATGATTGAAATTTAGATTAATAGGCTCTTAAATTAATCTTTGAATACCAAAAAAAGAGTAATTTTTTCAAAATATTTAATTGTGCATAATTTAAAAAATTCGCTTAAGGTCATTCAGATTCTGTTATGTAAACTCTTTAATCAAAGCATCCCAAATTCACCTAGCCAGTTTGCGAAATAGAATATAGACCATATCATGGACATAGGAAACACGGGACTAGGCATGTCATCCTAACTTTGGCGAGCGGGGTTGAATCCACAGGAGGGGGGAGAATTCCATGATTGGAGAGTCGCCATCTTACGATGTGCTATTTGATTATGCGCATGAGCATTTTTTCCTACAAACTATGCATGAAAATATAAACATGTGGGCGCTGCCATTTTTGTTGCAGGACATCAAAAGGTGGCAGACCACCCCCCTCATTACATCACCCCCGCAATGTCACGCCAAGTCAAAGATATTATAAACGTAGATGCGGCGTGGGCTTAGTTGCCCGCCATAAATATAGACGGCGCGTCCGGCGAAAAAAGTCACTTCCCCTCTACCCACCGCTCCCCGTAGAAATGAGCGCTGAAAGCAACTCTCGGCACACCTTCGAGGCGCACTGATGGTAAACTTAGCTTGGACAAGAACCATTTGGATTGAAAGTAAATTGCCAATTCAAACATTTTTACATTTATAACTTTGCAAAACTTGGTTGTTTTAATAAATACCACAAATATAAGTCGATGAGTAATTTATATTACGGTTTCATATATTTTCCACTAATTCTAAAATTATTAACTATAATTTTCATTCTATATATTGTCTATATATAGTTCTTTAATATTATTTAGTTTTTATTTTTATTTTTGTGGTCTGCAATTTTTACGGACTTTTTTAGACTATTCGTCTAATCAAGTTCTCGTGTGTATTTTCCAATTTCTTAATTATTATATATTCTAACGTTTTTATAAAAATATAATTATAAATCCAAGTGATAGGAAAATTGTTCTTTCGGTTTTTAGATGTTAAGATGACAGTTCCAAGCCACATTACGTTTCGCATTGGCAAACAAAATTAGACGAACAGAATTTCACTGGCACATTCATAAAAAATATCATATTCCATAAAATATATCATAAAATAAACTTTAAACCATTATAACCGATACAGCTGACTCGATATATATATATATATAAAATTAAAAATTTGTCATAAGGACAACCGCAGGATTTCGCCGGGAGCGGGTGCTAATCTGAAGAATTGCACCCGCTTCCAGCAAAATCGCAGTAAAATTTCAGCCATAACCACGTCTCACAATCGTGAGATAGGTGGTTACAGTCTGCAAAGGAATCAATACGACGATCAAGCAAAAGCCTCGTGCACCCTAAAAACACGGAGTGACCCAAGGACAACCGCCTTCTGCATTTTTCCCGCAAGTGTTCTAGCATATTGTTGACACGCAGGGAT
>NC_046660.1:124085990-124088511 GCF_010883055.1 Belonocnema kinseyi | reverse complement strand
TTGAAGCTTTTTCAACTTTTTTTGATAAAATCAAACTTACCAAAGTTAAAGGATTTTCAAAATCCAAAAAACCAAACGAAAATGGACATTTGAAGCAAAAAAGCTTGTTATGGAAAAAAGTCAAGAGGCGAAAAACGCTACTTTTTCAAGGCCCCATGATTATTTTATCACATTCTCATCCATAATGAGAAGAGTTTTATGCGAAACATGATTTTCGCGAAATTCATTAAATTGCGACGTTTTGAGGCTCCTTGAGTCAGAAAAACAAGTTTTTACATCGGTATCTTTCTGTCTCTCTGGCGTTTACGTCGTCGTTATTGTGGTTGTGGTTGTCTGTATATCGGATAACTTTTGAAAGAATAGTCGGATTGGATTGTGGTTTGACACACAGATTTTTTATTTTAAGAATGGTATGTAAAAATTCTACTATTTTTATCTTTATAACAAATATTTTTCTTCAATTAAATATTTGCAATAAAAGTGTTTCGAAGATATTTTTTAAAAATCTTTCGGAGATTAAAATTAGTATTTATAGATCGACAAAGGTTTGTTTTCTTTACAAAATTTGGCTTTCGTCTAAATTTTTCCAGTTGTTTTTACTATAGTACAATTTACGTTTGCATATCGGGCGAAGAAATCCATTCTATTGTTTGACAAATATTCTTTGTAAATCAATATTTTTCACAGAAAATTACCCTGAGTGACAGAACGAAATCGGAAACAATAAGAGTTAATTCATTCAGGAACAAGCTTTTTGAACAAAAAAGACCTTGAGAGAACCTTTAATACATTTTTCTTAATTTTGACAAAAATCAGCCGTTATTTTCTTACAAAAAAAAATCATTTGTGGGAGGGGGAGGGGGGCAAATTATCAAAAAATAAATAAAACTGGAAGTTTTATGATTTTAATTTTTAACTAAATAATTTGAGAGGTTTCAGTCTAAAATTATCGAACACTTTCTATTCAAAAATTCAGATGAAATATTTAAATAGCTTTAAATTAGAAATTATTCAATATATTCTGAAGACTACAAATTTAAAATGTCTAAATTATTAAGGCTTTAAATATTTTTGAAATTGCTGTTCTGGAGACTAAATAGCACTTATTCTTTTATTAAGAAATCACAACCAAAATTGTTTTAAAAAAGTTTATAAAAGAGTTTTAAAAACCTTAAAAACGGTCAGAGGTTTTAATAGTTCAATATATGTGATAGAATCTCTTTAAATATGAAATTAGTCTATACTTTTTCATGTTTGAGCTACAATTATTCTATTTTAGAGTTATAAATTACAGTCGTGAAAACCCAATAAAATGTTTTTATTAATTTATATATAACACAAAAAACCTTTGTATAATTCAATCTAAATGCAGTTGCAAAAATTTAATTTGAAATGCGTTGAATTCAAGGTATATTTTAAAAAGAAAACTGAAAGCAAAGGATCGACTTTCAAAAGAAGCGAAAGAAAGTGACTAGCTGGATTGCAAATGAACATGGAAAATGGTGTATTTTCGCATTTTTAAATTTTAAATTCAAACTTTTTCGCCTTTTAACAATTTCGAAAAATTTTGAGAATTCAAACAATAAGGCTGTATTCTGAAAATGAAGCAATTTTAACGTTAAAATTGAAGTTCCTAAACTGAAGGCCTAAAAATTTGCAAATTTTACAATTAGTGTTATGTAAATTGTATTGGTATCTTAAAAGAGTATAAATAGTTCTTAAATTAGTTTTTAAATTTTCTGCAGTTTAGCTTTTTTGCATACCTAGATGTCAAAAAAGCCTACCTAATTTTTTCAAATTTTAATCACTTATTTTCTAAGAGAAAATCACCCCTGTTTATCAGTCACTGAAATGGATTAGAAAAAAATTGCCAAGACCCAAGAATTACTTTTTAATAATACTGTAGGAAAAAATCAACAAGATCGAGCGCCGAAATTATAATTAGAGCAAATTTTCTGTAATTTTATGGTGACGGCTGAATTATCCCGATAAATAAAATTTCCGACTCGGTAAAACTCTCTGTCCCAAAAAATACAATTCCAAAACTAATAAAATTCCTGAACAGTTTATAATATTAACGAATTTGAAAATTCCCAAATAATAAGACTCCCCAAATAAAATTGTTCCTTAATCAATATTCATTATTTATTAAAACTACGAGAATAAAATATAAAATAAAATTATACAAAAAATTATACCGAAAAATTAATGTATAAAACCACGTGTTTTTTAATTAAGATTTAGATTTTTCAGAAGAACTTTTGTGATTTAAAAAATACTATATACATTTTCAACCAAAATATCTTATCCAGAATTATATTTTGTTTTAATTATTATCCTAAATTTAAACAATAATGTTTAAATACTTCAAACATTAAAAAAGTTGTTTCTTTGGTATAAATATTTGATTATTTTAATTAAAAAAAAAAAAAAATTGTCAAAGAAATATGCTTTCAGTACTTGTTTATCTTGAAATGTCTTTCTATAATACTTTTTTTTAAATTAAAAATATGATTTTTCG
>NC_046660.1:124057972-124085890 GCF_010883055.1 Belonocnema kinseyi | reverse complement strand
TGGACATAGGAAACAAGGGACTAGGCATGCCATTGCGGGGGTGATGCAATGAGGGGGGAGGTCCGCCACCTTTTGATGTCCCGCGACAAACATGGCAGCGCCACATGTTTATATTTTCATGCACAGTTTGTCGGCAAAAATGCTCGTGCGCATAATCAAATAGCACATCGTAAGATGGCGGCTCTCCCCACTCATGAAATTCTCCCTCCTCCCGTGGATTCAACCCCCATCGCCAAAGTTAGGATGGCATGTCTAGTCCCGTATCTCCTATGGCCATGGTGGTAACTACTTTAGCAGAAACTTAATTGGTAAATCATTTCAGAACTTGCTAACTTTCGTCATTTACCGACGCGCAAATTGTGCCTTCAAAGTAACTCTTAGGTAATTCGCCAAGAGGGCGCAGTTATCAGCGCATGTTTTTCACATTCTCTTATTCAATTATCTCGGCCATCTCCCACCTCATCTCTGCAGGAGACTTTCCGTAATGTATGCCGTATTTTGTGAATAACCCCTCAGGCAATCTAAACTCAAGAAATCAAATGTCTGCACCAGATTTGGAAATACGTCTATTTCGATGGCCTCTGCTACATCACTACATGAGCTCGTGTTGCGAAATTAATAGTGATTTGTTCTTCGAAAATCTGGTGCAGGAACTGGATATTTTTATGTTAGATTGCCAAAAAAGTCAGGATTGGTGCAAAAGCTAAACTAAATGTAAGAATAGTGTAATAGCCATGCAATATGCTTTAATTATAAAATTTTAGGACAAATTATACAAAAAAGTGTGGTTTTATGGATTTCATGTGCATGCAATTTAAACAACTGTTGTAAATCTTGTTTTAATCATTTAAACACCGAGAACTTTTTTTGTATATTAAACAATAAATATTTGTTTTAGGACATACGGTCGTGCATAGCATATATATAACTTTAATTAGTAAATAACTTTAGTCTCTTTCATGTCTATGAAGTTGCCTAAAATTGCCGCCACAAACACAATCGGACATAAGCCACGCCTTCATTTTTATAATATCAGAGATAATATAATACCTAATTATCCATGCTGTCATCGATATCAGCGAGTTAAAAAATTGAAATATTAAAAACACGTGAATCTCTTCATTGCAATATTTTATTTATATATAATCTCTAAATTTAGCAACGAATTTAAAGTGCATTTAGTAGACAGGAACTGACGATACAATCTGATTGCAAAGGAAATTGAAATGGCGCGCAGTTCGTCAAAATATTTACTGTAATGTATTAAATATTTGATTCAAAAAAGCTAATTTTCTATTTCTCGAAAAGATTCAAATTTCTAAATATGGGAGTAGATTAAATTTGCTTCAATAAGATTTTAATTCTTCGAATACTAAATCTACGCATAATTATTATGTTGCTCGTGAGGGCATAATATTTACAAAGTTTCGAGACATATGCTTAAAGAATATAACAAAATTCCCATTAAATTAATTAATATAACCTCGAAAAATTCAAAAATGTTTCTTTTATCAAAAGATATGAACATTTTTGGAAAATTCCAGCAAAATAAAAAGTCCTGTTGTACCCTTTTCCCGCCAATTTTTCTACACAATAAAAATTGGGTATTTCTAGTTGTAAAGTCACCTGGTAAGATGTCTGCATGCCGAGTGTCAAGCAATAACACCAATTGCATGAGACGAAACTTTATATTTTTAATAATTTGGAAAATAATGATTATACACTGTAAGTGTATGTGGATATTCTTTTTTTCTTTTTCGACAGCTATTTAATAGAATAATAAAAACGTTACCAACCAAAAAATATCGACTTTATTATTGAGTTGAATGGCTTTTTTAAAGCAAAAAATAATATGTGAATACAGTTAAGGTGCAAAATATTTTCTTTTCAGGTTATGCAAAGCATAAGGTTTCGCTTCATGCAGTTAGTATTATTTGCTTGACCCTCAGCGTACAGTCATCTTGGATTTGAACCACCTAACCTTCAATACATAATGGCGGAACAACCCGGTTTTCCCGCCAAGAAAGCCTAAGCGCTCAGTAAGCTCCGGATCTCGGTTTCGTATGGCGCACCCTTGTCGTCCAAGCTGTTTATTTTTCCGTGTTTTTCATAATTTTTGAGTGCATATCACAGCAAAAATGGGACAATCGGACGATATCGAGGATTCTACCTACATTAAACATCAAGATTTATGTCAAAAACTGAATATGGATGCAACGTCGGCCTCCGAAGCCTGGAGATCATACGAGACTATAAGAGAAAATTACACACTTGAGGTATTGTTCTGATAATTGTTTTGATCGTTAGCCGATCTTGTCTATTTTTGATTCATAAAATAGAAAAAATATATCTTCTTTCATCTATCTTTTATTGCGGTCGATAGTTAAATATTATCTAGACTAAAAAAATGAAGATGAAGAGGTTGCACTGTCTATTCAGTTCCTTCATTCTCGCGCGCTATCTAAAAATGCTTGAGGATAACTTGTTGTTACTTTTGCAAAACGCCTGAGCAATTACTCCCACGATCTAATTTATGCTTGTTGAACTATTTATTTAGGATTTTTCTGTAGCCGGTGTCAAGGGATTGTATTATCAATTTTCTGTGGGCTTCTTACTATCTTTACTATTTACGAGCTACGTTTTAAAACTATTTTGAAATTTAGTACACTGTCAATTAGTAAATATTTGTGTCCTGGCTGAATTTGACTTATAAGTTATCACCTAGAGTGACAGGCCCCTGACTATTTTAAGGTTGGAATAGTCAAGAAATTGTTGTTTAAGAAGCCAATCATAAAGTTTGTGGACGAATTTAAAATGAATTCGTATGACATTGCAATTTATTGTACTAACATTTTTAACTAATTTACAGAGAAGTTATGTGATCATAAATTATATAAGCTTAAATAACTGATCGCTCTGTAAAAAAAGCTTATGTAAATAGCCTACATACTTTTTCCATGTTATTTTACGGAAGCTTTAAAGTTTATGTGATTATCATAGTAAATATGCAGCAGTTTGTTAAAAACCCTGAAGCACATAGTGACTTCCCCACATTTTGCCAAATCAGTACGTTTATTTTCGGTCTATCCTTATTGACAGAATTCTCCAATAATTCCCGTGTTATTTTTGCACAGAATTTACACGAGGAAATCCATGATTCAGTCGAATGATATTTCTGGATTTCAACGAGTAAATCCTGTGTAAATATCACAAGGATTCTACAGTCGAATTTTTTTTACCCGCGACGACCCTACCACTGTAAATTTACAAAGTCATGTCACCTGTTTTTGGCTGGAAAACCAGTTTTTTTTGGCGAAAAACTTTTAGAATCTTCAATTGAACGACAAATGAAGGGATTTGACCAGGCAGAAGTTTAAAATTATTGTTATTTTTGTTACTACGATGTTAACTCTCCATTTAGGTGCTTTTAAACATCCAAATGACCAGAAAAACCCCTTTGACAAGTCACAAAAATAATTTGGTAAAAACCCTACCCTTTTCCAACGTTTCATGGGGATAGTAAGGCGTCTCTATGAGTACCCATTTTCAACTCGTTAAATATGATCATTATGATATATCGTGACAGACCCATATTTGAGACATCATAGTAACAAAAATAACAACAATTTAAATTTTTGCGTCATCACATCGCGTCATTTATCGTTGAAATTAAAGATCCTAATAGTTTGTTGCCAAACAAAATTTTTTTCCAGTCAAAACAGAGGTGACAGGTGACGCCCCTATTCTGCAATCTAACCGATTTTCGTAATGATTTTACCAACATTTTGTAAATTTATTATAATAATTGTAGCAATTTACAAATTTGGTTGTCACATTACGTGAAAGGACAGCCATTCTACACACGTTTCTATTTCACATTCCAGGCTATTTAAACATGAGTATTAGATCTATTAGCTAATCTAATTATATGTATAAAAGGGTTTATCAATGTAGTTAAATAATAGTGTACATGATAAATTAAATTTAGAATAGGACAACCGCTTGTAATTCTATCAAACTAAAGTTATACTTTCACTTTCAGTTAATTTTTGTTTAAAAAAAAAGTTAACTTGGGGAGTAAACGAGCAAAACGTGATAAATCCATTTCAGTTAATTTATCAATATTTAAGGATATATTGTAACTTGAAATTCATAGATCACAATGAAATTTAAAACCGATTTATTATCAATCAGGCTTTCAAATAAATTAAATGAAAAAAGCTTGTGTAATGTAAGACTCTCTTGAAGCTATTGACTATGACTAAATGAAAGTAGATATATTCAATTTTTATTTAGTAAAGGCGTACTTCACTGATTACTTACGTTTTACTGATAAAAATGTACAATTTTTTGTTCACATATGAAATCAGAAGCTAAGTTGGTACATGATTACTATGTTTTAATTTTTAAGTTTAAAAATTATATATTGTAAGAGAAATATTGAAAATTATTTATTAATTTTAAACAGTATTTACAAGTTTGACTGATTCATTTAATGAATCTGTAGTCGGAAATTAAAATTTTATTACACATTCATTTAATTTCGCGGGTAGACGTTGAATCTGCGACGAAACAATTTGTATTTGCCAATTTGAGCTTAATCATTAAATTGTTGATATTACAAACATACAGAAACAATTATTATCTCAATTTTGTTAAAAAATGGATTTATCAAATTTTGTTCGCTTACTACTCACCTTATCACTTAATTTCTCCATCTTATCGATACAGTAACGTTTTTTTTTAGAAAAGTGTCATCAGACCAAAAAAGGGAAGAAATTAATAAAAATCGGAAGGCTGTGGATAAACGGACGAACAGTATTGGAATATGTTACTCTACCATGAAAATACATGATAAAAAGCTTGAAAAAAGAACATTTTTGAGGAGTCATCGCTTGGGACCTATTAATTAAATTTTCGTTTATCAGTGTTTTGATTAATTATCAAGTTTTGTTTGCACAGTTTACCCCAGAAAATGTTTAATATTAGGAAATTCTTTTTAAATTTGTTAAAAAAATTAAAAATGACCGATTAAATTTAAGATTTATGAATCTCAAGAGGTGTATATAGGAAAACCAATTTAAATAATAAAAATTCTTTTCAGGGGGATCCCATTCATTGGATAGGATGTGCATTATACGTCGCATGCCGAAAATCGTCAACTCCAGCAGTTGGAAAAACGGGAGCAAACATAGAAGGCAACTGGGTATCGCTAACTCGGCTTTTGCGACTATGCAACTTGCCTTTAATAGAATTCTTTACAAAAAGCAAAGCTTGGGCGGACATGGCTAATATGCCGCAAGATTTTCGAGCCAAAATAGAAAAACTTGAACGGAACTTCGCCGTTTCTATGAATATATTCAAAAAATATTTTCCGATATTTAAAGATATATTCAAGAATCCTACAGATGGTTTGCGACCTGCAAGATCGAGAAGGCACAGGAACCTTCCGTGTACACCATCCAGAGTCTTCGAATTCTGCTGGAGCCTTTTCGTATGCATCAAAGGCACACTTCCAGCTCTTTCAGACGATTTAGTCAATTCTTATCACCTTCTTTTGGTGTGCTGCGACCTGATGTACAACAACGCCCTTTTGAGTGACAGGCGAGACTTGCTTAACCCCGAGTTCCCCGGTAAATGAAAAGCGTTTCTTTTTGATAATAAGAAACTTTTACGAAGACTTTAAACATTTGATAATTGTCGTGGATTTTAGGTTTGCCTAAGAATTTCAATGAGGACAACTACACTCCACCATATTCAGCTAACTGCATTGTTGATTTGCTGTGTGAGCGTCATGATGCCATTTCAGTTGAAGCTAAGGGTATCAAAGAACACATATTTGAGAATCACTTGAATAAATTATTCAGGGACCATATTCTGCGTGGCGAACAGACCAATTTTTCTGGTTTATTGGAGACACTCAACTTTGACGCGAACTGCAAGGCCGTAAACAAGTTGTATGAACAACACGTATTAAGTTTAGGTGTCTTTGATGAGAGGATCTTTTTAGGTAAGTGTTTAATAATTTTAAATGTTCTCAGCTCTAAAAGATTTTCATACAATTGACTCTTCATCGTTGGCTTCGAGTTGCCTATGTTTGATGTTTAAACACTTTCAAAAAGGAATTATTCTTTCAGGTGAAGACGCCAATGACAACATTGGTTCGCCAAGAAAAATATCCAATGTCGGTGACTTGCACGATCAGTTTCAAACAAGGCGGGATTCGGAAGGAGGAGTAAGTGCATGCTGTATAATAATGAGTTAAGCCCAAGTTAAAAATCAAATAATTTGTATACAAATATATAACTCTAATGTTTATTTTGCCATCAGATGCAGAACTTAGCACCTCCAACTCCATTAACTGGTCGCAAATATCTTAGAACTAAGGATGCGTCCAATATTGCCCCGGTCTCCAGTGCGACACAAGGAGTCATTCGTATTCAAGCTCTATTATGTGGCCGCCACGGATCACCGAGTGATGATCTACTCGAAATTTTCAACAATTGTTCGCGCGATGTGAAAACCTCAGTGGAGACCAAAGTAATAGAGATCGGTGAACAATTTTGTGCGAAATACACACAAAACACAGATGGAGCAGAAGTTGCTTCTTTAGACTTTGGGAAAAAACGATTCTTTCTGGCGAAAACTCTTTTCTACAAGCTTTTAGAGATGATTCTAAAGGAGGAAAGAAATAAGAAGCTGAATTTCGACATAACCGTAAGTTTAATATAAATCGTATGTAATGTTTACAAGCATGTATTTTATATACGTTCTAGTAATTATATGAATATTTTATTCTTTCATTTTCAGAATCTAATGACGAATGAAGTGTTCATACAGTGCCTTCTTGCATGTTGTCTGGAAATTGTAATTTACTCCTATAAAAACGAAGATAAAACGTTCCCCTGGATATTGAACTCTTTAAATATAGAGGCATATTATTTTTATAAAGTAATAGAAATCACAGTGAAGGTAGAGGAACAATTATCTCGAGACGTGGTCAAACATCTAAACTGCATTGAAGAAAAAATTCTAGAGTCTTTAGCATGGAAGAAGAGCAGTCCACTCTGGCAAGCTATTGAATCGACACAGGGTGGTGTTCCCTCATGTGAAGAAGTGTCGCTGCCCGGATCTACAGATTCAGTCGAGTCTAACATACCAGGACATCCTCATTTGCGAAGAATTGCTCTTGATCGTGGTGCCCATTACGACGTACTGCAGAGTCCTATTTCTTCTGCTTCGGAAAGGTTAGCACCTTGCTCAAAACTTTAAGATTGTCAAGGGAAGCATTTTTAGTAATTCAAAACTTTTATCAAATACCTCAATTTTGTTACTTTTAGATTTCAGTCACCTGTGGCTGCATCAGGCAGAAGCCATAGCATTCTCAGAGTTGGAGGACAAAGTTTGCTATCTCCCAAAGTATACGTACCATTGCCAGACCAAACATCTACACCAAAAACGAACACCTGCCCGCCAAACAGAGAAACAACCAAACCACGACGTACAGGTTCTGTGGCACTTTTCTTCAGAAAATTCTATAACCTGGCAGCAGTTCGCATGCATGACTTGTGCACGAACTTGGCGATAAACGACGAAGACATAAAGAAGAAGATATGGACAATCTTCGAGTACTCAATCAAAGAGGCTACTCACTTAATGAGAGACAGACATCTCGATCAGATTTTAATGTGTGCAGTGTACGTCATCTGCAAACTGGTTAATTTTGCAAAGAATTCATTCACTGAGATTATGCGGTGCTATCGCCTTCAACCACAAGCAGAATCTCATATATACAGATCTGTATTGATCAGCGAGATCTCGCGCAATGAAAATGATACTACCGCTGAAGCAGAAAACGGGTTTTCTGGACAAGTTAATAATTTTGCTCCACCGACTCCTTCAAATTTGGCAGGGACGTCGCAAAACTTTGGTACAGAAAAACGAGGAGATCTTATCAAATTCTACAACACGGTATATGTGCCACCAGTTACGGAATTTGCTAACAAATTGGGTTTGGTAAAGGGCAATCAACTGAACTTAACATTGAGTCCTTTACCGAGAGGCAAGTCGACTGTAAGCTCTCCATACAGGCGCGTCACAGGCAGTGTAACGACAAGAACATTGGATCCGAAGGCGTTTACAGCATCACCTGCACCTACTCTCAGCTACTGCCTGGGCCGTAGTCCAGCTAAGGTTAGACACTGAAAATATCTTATTGGTTCTCTGACATTCTTTCTCCCCCCTAAAGTTTTCTATTCCAATTCCTCACTTTATTCTTAATTAATCGTCCAAATAAGTGTTAGTATAGGTATATTCATATACAAGATGAAAGCTTCTATTTCACGTTAGTTTCTCGTAAGAACGTTACAAGGAGAATTCTATATCAACCCAGAGCACCATTGATTTTCAAGGTTTATGATTGATTTTTAATTCTGTAAACTTGGTCATGTTGTACCTTTTTATGAAACTGAAGTTTAAACGCAAAGTCAGTAAACATCTGTTGTGTAGCGACTATAGCACTACTAATTAGGCACTGCTGGTTAGCAATTTGAATTTAAATCCAACATTGCGCTGTTGTCAAGGTAAAAGAGGTAGAACCCGTCAGGCGTATTATCAATTCCACGTAACAGGCTTCATCGTGTCACTTTTTCGATTTTTTAAAGAAAAGGTGCAACTAGTCGACTCTTTCTGTTTTTCTGACTAATTGGCTACTTCATTTCAATGTTATTGATTTATTGATTGATTGTAGTTTTCCGCACTTCATCAAGATGTAGTTTTCCCACTTCCGAAAGCGAGAAATGAGCGTTTGATTTTCCGTATGAAAACCGAGAAACGGAATAATATTACAAGGGGAAAACAAAAAGAATTTATGGATTTCAAAGGAGTTTAAGGAAGTTTACTTTATCAATTTCGAATGAAATTAAATAATGTAGTAAATTTTTTTCAGTTTATTTATTGCACGAATGTGAAACAGATTTATTTCATTATATTAATTTCAGGCATTGTACCCCGATTTGTGTATGTAATTTCTATTTTTCCTATTTTAGATCTCTCAATAATTATATCTCATGGTTAACTTAATTTTTGATTCACATGCAGTCTTAAATTTACCGTTTGTGTCACAAGATTACTGAAAAATATTATTTCTAATTTTATTTGCAATTTAGGGAAAGCTTACAGGTTGCACTATTTCTGCAATAGTTCCTTAAAAAGTTAACAAAACACTTGACAATGGGCTCATTTTATTCAGAATTGTTATAAAAAAAAATTAATAATTTTAGAAATTTTTATATATTTAAAGAATTTTTTGTATCAATATATTTTATTTGAATTTCTAGTAATATTTTAGTACGTAATATTGTCCGTTCATGACTCATGAGATTGTTATAAACAAATGCAAAATTTGAGCACTTATTGCATGTCTTATGTACTTTTTTGCAACGTATTTTGTTTTGTTTTCTAATACGAAGTGTCCATTCCCTTTTCCAACACCCTCAATTTTTCGTATGGCTAGGATAAGCCTTTTTAATAATATTTTTGTGTAGTATATTGCCATTTCATGGCAAATATTATTGATATATTCAAATTTCATGTACGAATTCGTAATTTATCAATTTTGACATGTTTAAGGTAGTCTCTTTTTTTATTACGCGCTTTATTTGGCTTGTCACGAAAACTCCAATGCATTAAAAAAACATTTCATAACAAACATTACAAATATATACTTCAACTTTGTTTATAATAAGCAAGTTTTTCACGAAATGTCTATTTAATTAATTGAAGACTTACTGCTAAGTCACATGAAACATGTGCCCATAAGCAAGTACTTCAAACATGTAAACATTGATGAATTGCGAATTTGGTCATGAATTTTATGTTTAACAGATATCACTAGAAGTTCAAATAAAATACGTTGCTAAAAAACGTAAATAAAACATACAAGAATTGCTCAAATCGCAAATTTCATTATAGGATTTGTTTACAAGAATCTCTTTAGATATAAAATAAAAATATACTGTTCTAAAATATTACTAGAAAGAAATGAAAAAACAATATACTGTACTGAAGTTTCACTAGCAATCCAAATGACATACATTTTCAAGAAAAGAAATTCCTGAAAGTCTAAATATTCCTCATATAGTTAAAATGAGTGGAAGCTTATCGCAGTTCAGATTTCTAGCAAATAAGACGAATCTTAAACAAAAATGTTTAATTTTTAACCTAATGTAAAACTTTCAACAGCAAAGTTGAATTTTTAACCAATTAGTTGAATTTTCAGCCTAATTTTCAACCAAATGATCGAATTTTGAAACAAAAAAGATCAAACTTCAAGCAAAAATAGTTGCATTTTTAACTAAATAATTGAATTTTCAAGCCAAAAAGACGAATGTTTAACAAAAAAGTTTAATTTTCAACCAAAAAAAGATGTCTTTTTAAGAAAACAAGTGGTTTAATTTTAAACAAAGTAATGAAATTTTCGACCAAAACGACGAACTTTTAACCAAAAGAGATGAATTCTGAACCTTAAATATAATATAGTAAACTTTTCAAATAAAAAGAATGACCTTTTGGCCAAAAAGATGACTTCTGAAGAAAATAGTTGAGTTTTCAACAAGACAATTAAATTTTACACCAAATAGTATAATTTTGAACCAAAAAGGGATGCATTCTGAACCAAAAATATAGTAGTATTTTTCAATTAAAACGAATTAACTTTCAACTATAATGGATGAATTTTAAATCCAAAAACATGAATTTTCATTTTTCACAAAGACATATAATTTAATTTTCTCATTTTATTCTTATAATGTGAAGGATCCGCGATCTAAACCTGTTAACTGACTATCCGTCACCGTGAGTTGTGTACTTTCTTTTACGACCCATCAATTAGAGTGAAAAGAAAAGTATGAGTAAATGCAAAGCAGGATTGAGTCAAATTTGATCAAACTAATGTGTCTTATTTTTTTCTAGTAAAAGAAAAAAAAAACATTTTACGGTTTAAGAAAATATTAAAAATTGTAAAAATAACAACGATTTTCCTTCGCCGCGTACAATTTCTGAAATGCCAGTTAACAGCTTTAGATCGCGGACACTTCATTTGATATAAAATCATTTTAATTTTCTTACATACATTTGAACAATTTACAATTGTCTTACTAGGAAAAATGTTGGAATGTGAGCATTAATCTCAACTTGAGTGAGTTTTTATGCTTTACTGTTCCTTAAGTCAAAATTGATCAAATTAAATATTGGTGAAATTTGATAGATACCCTAGGCGAAACTTGATCCACCAAAAATTATTTAAAAATTACTTATTCTATTGTATAGCTTTTGCAACAGTTTTAGGAAAAATGTTCACAGCGGTTGGCCTAGATGATTTTTTTGGGTAATATATAATGGAATTATTTTAAAAATGTTAACAAAAACAGACCTGGATTTTGAAAGAAAATAACCAAGATATTTGTAATCAAGTGAATATTTTTGATCTACTAAACTTTTTATTATGTACGAATGTATATATTGTCCTATTTTACTCATGGAAAAGTCATTAAAAGTCTTATCAAAGACCTTTTTTTATTTGATTTTTTTCTGGTATTAAGGTTTAAAATTGGGTAATCTCATATCTGTTATATATTTTTACCTATTGTATGCGGAATGTTCCAAAATTTTGGCAATCCTTAAAAATAAATGTTTCCGGGCGAGTACACATTCCATTACAACATGTTACCCTTTGGCTAGTCTACTTCTTTTCCTCAAATATCTTTCGAAATTCAATGCTGATGTTTTTTTTTTTAAAGTATGTAAAGTTACTGAGGTTTTACTTATATTGTATTTCCTTGCAACATCAACTTTGAGCATGCCCTCTCCAATGTCTTGTATCAAACGACAGTTCTCTTTAGAAGAGAGCCTGAAGTATTTTCTCTTTCCATTTTCCTTTCTAGTTTTATCTAGAATGATCCATATAATTACAATATGCCATCAGTAAGAAACATTATTAAAACATTACGACAAAATTTACTTTTTATATAAAACTCATATTCTGATGTTAAAAAGTCAAACTGAAATATTTTTTGGATGAAAATTCAACTATTTTTTTCCAAATTCGTCTTTGTGAATTAAAAACTTATCTGTTCTAGTAGAAATGTTATCTTTCTTGTATCAAAATGTAACTGGTTCAAAATGATTTTTCTTTGCCTGAGGATTTACAAATTTTGTTTGAACCACTTTGTTAAGAAATCATTTTCTTGTTCATTCATATTTTTAGTTGAAAATTCATATTTTTAGTTGAAAATTCATATTTTTGGTTAAGAGTTCAACTAATTTGTTGAAAACTGATCTTTTTTAATTGAAAATTCAACTGCGTGGATAAATCTTGAACTACTTTATTGTTAAAACAATTATTTTTTTTATGAATGTTTATCTGTTTAGTTGAAAATTTAATTTTTTCGTTTTGTTTGAAACTTAATGTTTTTGCTGAAAATTCCTATATTCTGGTTGCAAATCTAATTTGTATACAGAAAATTCGTCTTTTGGCTTCAAGGTTAAACAATTTAGGTGTACTTTTTTCTTTCATGACTCAATAATTGTTGAACCTGCGTCTTTTTGGTTTTATAATTCATTTTTGTAAATGAACTTCTATCTTTTTTGGTTAAAATATCAACTATTACACTTTTTTGTTGAAAATTTAAGTACTTTCTTACAAAGTTGACTTTTATGGTTAAAAAGTCATTTATTGTTAATTTTTTGTATTGTTGGTTGTTCGAAACGGTTCAGACGACTCTTACTGTTTACGTTTCGATTACACCGATTTAGTAACCAGGCTATTTGCAAGCAACTCCCGACACTGTTAGTTTCGCTTTACAAAACTGACCTGACGGTCACAGCAGAGTTGGTAGCCTCTCCTACCTTAAAATTATCGATCGTTTCAAGGTCGTTAGAATAGGTGGAAGTTTATTGTATTTGGTTGTAAATTACAACTGCTTTATTGAAAATTAATTTTTTTGTTGAGAATCGACTTTTTAGCTAGAAAGCTCAACTGTTAGGTTGTAAACTTCATTGTTTTGTTGAAAGTGTGGCATATTATGATTTGAAATCTTAGGTATATGGCACGTACATTAATGTTATTTAAAAAAATTTACTCTCCTTTTTACATTATCATCATTTATGATTGAGAAAATATTAGAATTGTCGGGAATTTGACATCACACTTTTTCAACGGATCTCCACGTTTCGAGACCCCCGGGATCCGAAAATCAGGTTTTCACGATGGCGTCTGTCTGTCTGTCCGTCCGGGCGTCCGTCCGTAAATACGATAACTCTCGAAAAAATGAACGAATCAAATTCATCTTTGGCACACTTTTTTTAGGTCCTAAAAGAAAGGACGAGTTCGTGAACCAGCCATTTTTGATAAAAATTCAAAAAGTGAGCTCATTTTGAAAATTTTGGAGACCACTTTTTTCTGAATTTGAAAATTCTATGTTTTGATTGCACACAAAATAATGGAAAATAAAAAATTCCATTTTGTGGACAAAGTATGTAGGATACGAAAAAAGATGAATTAACAAAAATGGTTATCCCAAAAAAGATCTACAATTTCGTTTAAAATCACTTCTTGATAGGACGCGTACGAGAAAAAAAATCCAACAAAACCTGTTTACAAATGTCTGTCGGAAATCGAGCGCGCAGCGCGAGTGTTACGATGTGAATGTGTACCTCAAAGCCTACAGAGCTTTGAGAAACTTAATCTTTGACTATACTTAATTAAGTAGACAATTCAGAATATGAAGACGCATATAAATACTGCTATCTAAAACAGATCTTTTTGATAAAGTTTTTTTCAAGCATTCCAAATGCAAAGAATAAATATTCGAGCGCGAAACGCAAGATGCAACTGTCACGCGCCATAGGCGCGCTCAAACTTGCGAGCCAAGCGATCCGCGCGCATAGCGCGCGATGAGAATGTGCCCGCGAGGCGGGCTGATTTTTTCTTGAAAAATCATCCGGTTTTAAACTGTTTTGAAAAATATTTGGACTATTAAGTTTGAAATCTCTTCTATAATAATTTACATTCTATATTTTACCCTAGAGTTCCATGAAGTTTAATTCTTTTAGAAGTTGATAGAATAAAGCAATTAGTATTGAACAATTATTATTATAAACGTCGTAAATTCAACCGGGAAAAATGTAATTTTTTACCGGGAAATATCGTGAAATTATGTTTTTAAATTTCAAGTGGCCATGCTGTTAGTTAAACGCAGTGGAAACATAATTGAGGCGCATATCACGAAGAGATTACCCCTCCCAGTATATCCATATTTTCTTTATTTCATGGTATGCATATGGATCTTGTTTGTATAATCTGCCTGAATGTTCTGGTGAAGTGGGCAAGTCATTTCGATGATAGATAAATTAGATTAATCTTCACCATTTTTGCCACGCAACACGATATCGGGTCTATTGGCTCGGATTTAATGATTAGTTAGTTAGTCTGGATAGTTACTCTCCCGTATAAGATGTAGTCTTCGTTTTCTATAACAGGCACGGGAATATATCTATAGAAAAGGCATCCATTCTGTTAAGAGTTAGCTAAATTTAGGGCAAGTTGTTGATGCACAATGCCCGCTACATCATTTTGTATATGCTTGAACTTATAAGTGTTCGATGGATTCGTTGGTATCTACATACAATTAGCACTTGTCTACCACGTCTTGATGTAACACTTTCTTGTGACAATTTCTGGTGCTGTCAAACACTGTTCTGAATCGCTATCACAAATCTCTCCGTTTCTGGAAACAGGACGCTATCTTTTTATTTTTATTATGTTTCTAATTCCTCCATGGATTCCGTCCTGATATTCGAGCCCGCGTCTGAGGACAAATTCAAGGGCGTGCAATCGATATTTGCTTTACAGATAGTTTTGTAGAGGCGAATTAGTTTGGTGCAATCGGTGATTGGTCATTTTAATGCGAAAAGTTCTATTTATCCTTTCAAGGTCTGTGTTCGACAATTAGATGAGTCCAAAAAAGTACAGTGCCGGATTAACGAATGTGACCATGAATCGGGGGGGTGGGGGGGGGGGCTATCCCTCCCCTTTTTATAAGATTTTTAAGAGCAACCGTTAGTATGAATTTTTTCCCTATAAATAACGGATAAATTGAAGTCGTTTACTAACATAAATATATTTTATTAGCAATAAATACAATTATACATTGTAGTTTGTAGAAATTACATAAATATGCTACTTTAATTACATTTTCTTGCTTTTAGTTGCGCTAATATTTGTATGATTTTCTCGTAATTGATTGAATTTACAAGCTCTATGTTCGCTGAGAAGGAAGCTAATGCAGAGAGGCGTTCGTAGCTATTTGAATTTCTTAAATAATTCTTTACCCGCTTTCATACAAAAAAAGAACGCTCTCCGGATCCATTGATAGATAAAGTACATAAGTAAATGCGAAGTAAAATTTCCAGATTAGGATACACTATAAGCAAGCGTTTCGTAAAAATGATCTGTATGATCGTTCCTAACGAATTTTCTTCGGTTAATTGCTTTTCTAAATCTTTATTATAAACTTTAACTAGACCGGTAGTATCACTTCGTCTCCATAACTCTGCTCCAAGCCTATCAATAATAGTGAGAAATTTATTTACTTTCATGTCTTATCTAGATGTAAACACAGTACACCAGAGCCGCGTTTTAGTAACCCCCGGTTTCGCAATTCCTAGAACTGCTGGCCCACGCAGTCTCTCAGTGCGCAGTTCGAGAGACCTTAGCGACTCTATCCTGAAAAAAACCAGCAGCGTAGTGGAAAGGCGTAGTAGTGCGAGGGTACTCACATGCGGAGATTGCGCAGTATTATGTATTCCAATTAGAAACGGTTCAGACGGCTGTGACTATTTACGCTTCGATTTCCCCGATTTCGTAACAAGGCTATTTGTAGGCAACCCCCCACACTGTTACTAAACCGGAAGTTTAATGTGTCATTATTATTCCATTCATCAAAAAATATGTTTTTCTTTCTTAGTTTTTGATTTTCTTCTCGATATTCTTCGCACTGAGTCAATCTTTTCCTTTATTTTGATGCAAGTTAAATTTATCTCGTAGACTCACAACATACAGAGCTGAAGAATCATATTGATCAATTACATAAGAGAGTTAAGTGGTAATATGTTGTAAAAGTTTATTAGTCGCGTCAAAGCGTTCTAAAACATCGTTCCAAAGTACCGTGAGAATACAGGTTTCGAATTTTCAAGATTGTAGGTATAAGCCAAGAGCTTCTGGCCTTACATTTGGGTTTTCTAATGGATCATGCGCTATTTCTAACGCGGTTTCTGCTAAATAATGATAAGATTCTTTTAGCGCATGACTACAATGTGACCTAGATAACCACTGAGTTCCCGAAATGCTGTTTGGTATCAATTTAACTCTATTTTTTCTCGAGTTTTTCTATTAAGGAGGTACCATCGCTACAAGAATTTTCATTACCATTTCAAACAAACTTTCACGATATCTAAATATGATCACCAAAAGTACTCAGTTAAAATCTCAGAAACCTAGGGTACTTTATAAATAAGTTATAAACGTTTTTAATTTCGTCATATTTAACATTGAGTCTTGTGAGAGATGGCGTTTTTGAGCTCTTTACTGAGAGATTTCTAAGTGACCGCCATTAAGATATTATTGATAATTTTTTAAATGAAAAACAAGTATTTCAAAATTGAGGTGCAAAAATAATATTAACCATTTGGTTTTTGCATATACATAAAAAAAAAATTAATCACGAAACTAGCGCTTCTGAACGTTGACTATCGCAATCTGGCAACATTGCGAGGCGCGATCAATGTAGATCTCAGTTAGCCGTTGATTCATGTCGCCGGCGACATGATCACAATGTTGCCAGATTTCAACTCAGTAAGTCATACGAGTGTAGGTATTATGACTGCTTAGTCAACTGATCTCGACAGTAGAGATGGTACCTCCTTAATCTGCTCCACCTGCGAGTTGAAGCGCTAAAAATACATAAAAATGTTGAACGATAATATAAAAGCTTGCGGCATTTAAACATCAGTTAACAGCTGTATTTCCTACAAGATTTAGCGAGTGATTTACGCAGGGAACATAAACACCGAATTCGAAAGACTGCATACAATTTCCTTTATAGCATCGTGATGAGCTTTAGTGGGAGTATCAATTGGAGAGGGAAACGATTCTTCCAAGTCTACAGCTTCTAGCATAAGGTTCACATTTTCCTGATGAACGTAAACGCACACGGTATGTGTAGCACTGTCTCCAGCGAGAACACAATTTCAAGGTCTAAGTTGTGAGACTTTTGATAATCTAATATTCACTGCTGAGTTCTGAGATAAAAAAATTTCAAGCAATTCAGAAAGGTTACGTAGAATTAATCTTTTTTGAACGTGTTCACTGGAGCCATCTTTTTGTTTAACAGAAACGAAATCTTTCACACCAGACAACTAATATTCTTTTATCTTCTAAACTTTGAAGTTGAAAGATAAGGATGTGCCTCGTCAGTTAATGTGTGAAATCGGTTATCATCAATTATAACGTCATTTTGTAGAGTAGGAGATGTATTAATATTATTCTTAGCACTATCGGGAGAATTTCCGATTGTTGGTTCACTGTGATCATACACGGGACTTAGAAATGCAAACTCTGATATTTACTTTCTGCATTCTACACATAGTTTCGAATCGGCTTACATACTTTGATATTTCTTTTGAAGAGTGGTAGAGATTGTTCTTAAATAAAGTAGTTTCTTCTTCTGTCCATACTTGAAAAAAAGATTGAGACAACGATCACCCAAGCTCCTTCTCGGCATGATAGAACTAATTAAAAAGAATTAATTGATTGCATATACATCCAGAAACACATGTGTACAATTTTAGGCCGAAATTCGAAAAATTGCGGTAGATAGTTCTAGGTGCGCTTGATCTATTGTGAAAACAGCTTACCCAGCGCCGTATTTTGACCGGGTTAAAAGCGTGCGCTTACCGAAAATGGCTCGCAGAGTTGGAAAAACTTGTCCTTATCGTTATTCATGGTCGTTGTAAACAATTTAAAACAGAGCTTTTTCATAATAAAAAACCAGTCATTCTATAGAGGACTCAAAAATAAACAAAAAGTGTTTTGCACTTTTTGTTATAGAATCAATTCTCAAGGATCTACACTGCACGCCGTTTACCCTTGCAAAAAATGCATAGTCTATTTGGCAACTCAGATCTTGGGACTGACACGTAATTTTTAAAAACCATTCATTTTGTAGTAAAAGTCAATAAAGAACAACGTCTCCTTAACATTTCACGTTTCTGAAATGAATAGTAGTTTCTTTTTATCCACGCGCGATGTTAAGACGCTACAAACTCCACCTATATGGGAAGGTCCCCTTAAGTTAATCTAACCACTCAAGAGGAGAAATTCAACCAATTCAGTAAGATCAATCCATATTGAGACTGATTCAGATTATTTCGAGAAATATTATTTCTGAAAACAAAACTTTTTTTGTTTTGAATCTTTGAAATGATTAATGCATTCAGTTTATATACGAATCCTTTTTTTATTTATAATAACATTAATGAATAATAGAAATTATAATGATGACAAACCTGCCTTATGCTTCAAATTAAAATTTCCAAGGCTTAATCTCATAAAAGATCATTTCTGTTGTGAGAAGAGATTTTCATATAGCGACAAGCAAACACAGAACTTAACTTAGCACAATTGGGTTTTCGAGGTCTGATTTTATATTTAATGTCAATATGTTGATATGAAAATGAAAGATCCCATATGGCGAAAATAATTTCAAAACTCTTACAGATTTGCATCGAAGTTGGTACATGCAACTCTTCGAGGACGCTAATTTCAAATTTAATGTCATAATTTCAGGACTAAAAATCAATAAAAATTTGTTACAGCAGTTTTCAGTAACCAGTCATATTTCAGTATTATTAATGGGCATAATAAGACCTACAAGGTGCTTAGTTACACTATAACAGTTCGCGGCGCGGCAGCCGAGCGCCAGAACCCCCTTGTATGTCCAATGCCAATCTTATCCCCACTTTCTACCCCAGGTTATTTTCAAGGGAAAAAAATCAAGGTTCTTTTTAAAAATATATTTAAAAAAATTGGAGGGTTCGTATTAGGAGAAAAACTAAAAAATTATGTTAAAATGGAAAAATGGACATAAAATAATGTTTTTACTCCAAAACCATTATTTTCATCGTAAAGCTAATTAATAAACTTTTAGAAAAGACTTATAAAGGTTAAATTGATCAACTTTAGCAGAAGTAATGACTAATTGCATAACGGCGCGCGAGTTAAAATGCCGAAAATTCCAGCCTCCGTATGTTGACGACCCATCTTTTTGGTGGTGCATCATTTCGGGATTTGAAAGAGGCCCACGAGGATTACAACTTGGGAGAGTTTCAAGAATATCGAAGACAACAAATTTGTAGTGAACTGCAATGTTGATGAAACGTCGGCAAAATTTTTAGTTGTTTACACAATTGAAACCCGAAATATATCTTTTTATCAAGTTATTGTAATGTTAAACAAAGCAAACGTAAATAATTTAAAATCATTACTCCGGAAAAAGAATTTTTTTATCTATTTACAATTTTATTAAGTGTCAACAAAAAAATTACATTTTTCGGATTTGATTTATGTAACACCTATTTCAAATTCGAAAAAAGACAGCGTCATAAAGCGCGCGGTACGCGTGCGTCTAATTTTTGGGTTTGATGGGAGAAATGATTTAGGATTAAAAATTTGAAAAACCTATATTTTGATATTACCTAAAAGCGTTGAAAGAAAAAATGGTTTTCTTTTGTAAGATCTTACCAAATTGTAGGAAAACCCCGCGTCGTTTTAGAAGATGTACTTATAGCATGTTTAGAAGTTTACAAAAAATTTGAAATTATTTTATGATTTTTCAGAAACCGTAGAAATTACAAAAAATATTTGTAACCACTTCAAGCATCTAAAAATTCCTAAATATTTCTCTGTAATTACTTGTACATTTTTTAATGTTCGTTGACATTTTTAAACATTTTTTAAAATCTTCCAGATTTATTCCATACTATGAACATCCGACATACATTGTAAAATTACGAACACAAGAAAATTCCTTAATTATGAAATTCCGGAATCTACGTAATTAAAAAATTGTTCAACGCTACCGATAGAAATCTCTGAGTTTTCTCTAACGAAATAGCCTGGCCCATTTGAGACGGGCGATCGTCTTTTCCTCCACGGCTACTTGCGGAACCTTCCCCTACCACTGCCAAACAACACTACCCCTCACTGGATTCGAAGTTGCTTCAGGCCCTCGGTGTTAGGTTCCCCATAAAGATTAATCCTTTGTCTTTCAACTTAACCATTTCCTTGCTATTTCCACGCTTATTACTCGATTAAAATGCTAATAGGCCAACAAAATCCCTGACAATTTGACGAGTTTGAGAATATAATCATAAATATAGTTGGATTCTCAACAATTTCGATTAGAATATTAAATTTTCATAAGCTCCCCATTACTTTAATGAAGTGATTATAAATCAATTTTGTATTATTTTTTAGTTGGTAAAGATGCTGACAGTTTAAGAAAAAAAGCGCATTTTTCGAAAATTATTAAACGAGAATATTATTTAAAATAATAATAACTTAATCATCGCTGGGGGATTGTATTGACCCTCAAAACTAAATTTTGTAGAAATTGTTTATGTACATTGTTGGTTTTAGGGTCAGGGGAATTGCAAACAATGGAGTTATTTCAAATATTTTGACACATAATGGTGATCCTTATCAGTGAGTGTTCTTAAATTTGTAAAAAGTACATAATTTCTTGCAGGTATGCTGTTCTACAATTGAAAGTACTTTTCTTTAAAAAACTCTTTTAACGAAGAACTCTTTTAAAATTATTTCTTAGCGACGTGTATTAAATCCAATTTTTTTTTATTGAAACCCTTAAACACAGCTTTTTGTGTATAAGATAAATAGTGCTATTTAATGAATTTTTCTGTTATGATGAGGAATAATATCTATGAAAATAAAAAAAATTTCTCTTGAAAGACGCACTATAGTAAAAATACAAAACTTAAAAAAAATTGTAGCTAAATATTTATTCAAATATTCTTTACAAACTTTTCTTTTCCTTATATCGACGAAAAGTTGATGCACATTTTTTTTCACAGTAGTAAGAATACAGATTGTCGAGGAACATTGTACTTAAAAAAATTTTCCTATAATTCTTATATACAAATTTTCCTTTAACAAAGTTTTATGTCTGTAAATTTTTTAATTTTTCAAAATGTTTACAATTTCAAATTTTGAAATCGTCTTCCAAAGGAAAAGAACATTTTTTAAAGAATACTTAAATAATTATTCTCCTACAAAGTTTTTTATAATTTGATATTTTTACTACAGGGCAATTTTCAAGGAACTGCAATGTTTTCTGACAACTTAAAAAAATTTGTCAATAAATTTTACTACTGCATCGTAATTTTTTGTTCATCAGTGTGCTGTCGTTAAAAGAAATTGTTTTAAGAATACTGCATGCTTCATCCGTAGTTATCAATAAAATAAATTTTTTATTTCAAGTTAAAGAATGTATATAATTTAAAGACTGAGATATTAACCAAACAATAACACTTCCAATTGTAAAACTGCGTACCTACCAATACATTATGTACTTTTCACAGATTGAATCAAATTCACAGATGAGGGCCACCATTGTGGGCCGAAACGTGTGAAACAACTTAATTTTTATCAATTCACCTGACCCTAAAGCGAATGACGTATATCAACAATTTCTACAGAATAATAACTTCTTGAAACACTTACGTTTGTTAACTTAAGGGAGTACGCTCGATAATAGAATTACAAATAAGAATCGTTTGATATTTGGATGACAGTTGTATTAAAATGTACTGAAGCTCTGGTTAAAATTGGTGAACCTTTCCCAGTTTCATAGTCGAGAAATCAATTATTGAAAATAACATGTGGTCTTATGGGAATACGTACTTTTTGTAGTATATAATAAGATTGAAAAATGAAAAAATCTAAAATAATTCTGACTGATAGAATGTTATCCGAAATCCATATCTGCTTCGAAAAGTATCATTCAGAGCCTATGAGAATAGAAAAATAATTATTTATACCGTAAATGTATGACTGGCGTTAGTGAAATTATGTTATTTCAATGTCGCATCAGTTTCACATGCTCGAGTTTATGCGCAAATTTCGAATAACACGCATGCTCACACTCGACGTTGCCAAACGTAACTACAATTTAAAATTGGACCAAAAGCTAAAAATTTTAGAAAAAAACTGCAACATACCAGAATCCGTGTAAGACCAAAACTTAAAAAGTGGAAAATTGTATTTATAGTTCTATTATTTTTTATTTATTATTATTGATTATTATTGTTTTCATTTAATATTTATAATTGTACTGTATTGTATGTATAATTGACCAAAAGTGGAAAATTGTATAATTTTTCGTCGATAAAATGTTCATACATCATGTTTATACTTAATTAGATTGGAATTAATCCAATTTTGTATATTTAAATGATTTTCTTGGACATACTGATATTGAAATAGAAACAGATACAAGTTGGAAGACATAGGGATTATCTCCACAGGGGACATAGCATCGAGGACCTGGAGCAACTTCGAATCCAGTGAGGGGTAGTGTCGCGGGCAGCCGTCATTTCCTCCACGGCTACCTGCGTACCCTTCCCCTTCCAGTGGGCAACGACACTACCCCTCACTGGATTCGAAGTTGCTTCAGGCCCTCGATGTTATGTCCCCCATAAATATAATGTCTTTGTCTTTCAAATTACCCATTTCCTCGCCATTTTCACGCCTATTCATTGATTAAAAGTCCTAATAGGCCGACGAAATCCCTGGAATTTTGACGAGTTTCAGAATATAATCGTTAATATAGGTAGATTCTCAACAATTTCAATTAGAATATTGAATTTTCATAAGCTCCCCATTCAGTTAATGAAGTCAGTCAAAATACATTTTTTATTGTTTTTTTTTTCGATGGTAAAGCTGTTGAAAATTGTTTTTTTCAAAGATTGATTAAAACTCATTGACGAGGGCCACGATGGTGGGCCCAAACGTGTGAAACAACTTAATTTTTATCAATTCACCTGACCCTAAAGCGAACAACGTACATCAACAATTTCTAAAAAATAACTTCCTGAAACACATTTGTTAACTTAAGATAATTATTATCTCCTTAAAATTTAAAAGTGGACCAAAAGTGGATTTTTTTTTAGAAAAAATTGCAACATACGAGAATTATTGCAAGGTGATATTTTTATAAATCATAATAATAACTTGTTCGAACGCTTACATTTGTGAACTTATCTGTTATTTATAATTGTATTGTATTGTATGTATATAAGTGAGCAAATGTGGAAAATTGTATCATTTATCGTCCAAAAAATGTTCATATGTCATATTTATACTTTATTAGATTGGAATTAATCTAATTTTCTATATTTCAATTATTTTCTTGGACATACTGATATACTTCATATAGAAATAGATATAAGTTGGAATACAAAGCGATTATCTCCACAGAGGACATAGCATCGAGGGCCTGGAGCAACTTCGAATCCAGTGAGGGGTAGTGTCGCTGCCCACTGGAAGGGGAAGGGTTCGCAGATAGCCGTGGAGGAAATGACGACTGCCCTTTGAGGCTATAAGCAGAGTCAGTTGAAAGAATTTAGTCTGAGAGATAGTCTGAGAGATTTGGGTCCTTTTAAGAGTGGTGCGACGGTAACATAATGTTCCTGTTGTATTCGTCACGTACCGGGCGGGCAGAGTTATTTACAGTAGTTGACGGTCGCTAATCCGACTCTCCCTTTTTAAATTTCTCTTCAAATTATTAACACTTTTTTTAATTTAATGAATTTTCTCATTATACTTACTTATAATTCATTCCATTTACTCATTCCATTTACGAGAAACGTCGTATTAATTCCACTTTTAAGCATTTAAAAATAAAGTTAGATATCTCAAATCATCGAAACTCGTAGATTCCGAATTATTATGTTTTAGACTTTTAACTATGAAATTAAAAAAATATACTTCTAAATTTTAATCCTAAAGCTTAACAAAGGACCCTTCAGTGTCGGCTACTCTATTGATATATCCCCTCTGCTTGTTATTTATGATCGAATTCTTATTTCAATTTCAGTCTCTCTGCTTCTTATTTATGATCGAATTTCTATTTCAATTTCGGAAAGGACATTTTTAATCCTTTAAACCATTTAAAAGAACTACCTGGACCTTTGAATATATACACTTGAGTGCCTGCGGAGAATTTCTCTGAACTTCTTTGACCCTAGAGAATCTTTAGAATATTCGCTGTGAGCCGCGCTCGTGTCGCCGCCTAGCGGATTTGAAAGTTAATAGCGGGCGTGTGTATTTACATGGGACTAAATGAGCAATAATACAAGAATATGTAAGAATTTGTTTCAATATTAATCTTTTAAGTTTAGTAATAGTGTGTGGACCGATGTGTGGAGCGATTGAAACTTCTAATAAAAAACTTTTGGTATACGATTACAAACTTGAAAAATTTTACCTGTCACATAGCTTGTAGGTTAAGTCATTCAAAACAAAAGTATTTCAAAGAAATACACAATAATAAAAATAAGTTATATTCAAGCTTGTTTTAAGTACAATTGTCACCTTCTTAATTTATAAATCTTCCAGCAAAAAATTTTCCATTTTTAAGCATAGTTTTTTAAAATGCAGTTCTCACTAATTACGAATTTTCCAAGACGACTCTGAAACCGTTAAAAAAATGTAAGCGTCCAAATGATTCAATATTTAATTTTATTCAAATACAGTTTCAGTCTCAAATATTCCATTTTCAAACCATAAAAATAAAAATAAATTAATTAGAAAAAAGAATAATTATTTAATTAATTAGTAGCAATATTTGACTGCATATAAAACGAGCAAATATAACTCAAATGTTTCAAACTGGATCTTTTTAAATAGAGAGCCTTGATTCATCAAAATTCCAAAGAGGTAAGAACTTTCAACCTCACTATTATAATTTTTTTGACTTTGAAAATCTTTAATTTTCAAGTAAAATAATAAAATTTCGATGTAAAATTTGCAGGTAAAAATTTAGTATCCGACTTACCTAAAAGCTTGGCAATTTAGAAAACAAATTTTTGACAAACTGGTACATTTTTAATTTATGTCTTTAAATAAATGTTCAGAGTTACAAAGACGCTTGAAAGCGAAGTCATGTTTACTTACTTTTCTCTCTTTACAGCATCTATCCATTTATTTCTTTGTAGTATTTTATGTGATGCTTTATGAAATTTATAAAATTTGCAATCCTTCGTTTTACCATTATTTTTACAATTTACAACCCAACATGTATAATTCCACGTACTGCCTACTGAAATGCAATCAAAACACACGCCCGCTAAACTTATTACTCGCAATTGCGAGAAATTTATATTAAAACTAGCAGCCACGCGTTTCTGTGGTTCAGTTATACTACGTTGAATTTATATTTGCTAACTTTGCGCCATCTATTGGCTGCTTACCCAACCTAGATAACGTGAAATGTTGAGGGGCCGGTCCACAAACTAACTTACACCGACATCTGTTAGAAAATTATGGAGTACACAAATAAGAACATTTAATTCGCAATAAAAAAAATATTGAAGTAATTAAGTGAGATAAAAAGCATTCTATCCCTTAAGTTGGACCAAATCACACGCATTATACAAAAATTGATCAAGATCGGTTAAGTAGTTTCGGAGTTTAGTGGTGACAAACATCGTGACACGGGATTTTTATATTATATAGATATGTTCAAATTTTCCTTTAATTGAATTATATTAAATTTTTAATTAAAACATACAATTTTTTAATAATTTATTAAATTAAATAAGCTGTAATAAAGTAATAATATTGGAAAATGTTATTAGAATGAAAAACTTTTAAATGTAAACAATTAAATTAAAATTTCATAGTTTAAACATCAATAAAATAATAATATTTAAATAATTTAAGTAATAAATATAAAATAATTATATAAATAATAATGTTACGTATTGTAATAATATATTACATCACAAGTAGGGTCAGGAACGTCTTTACGGCAGGGAGGTCAATGTTTGCAGGACGGGGAGTAAAAGCATGATCGTAGGCCATGGTTTTTCTCGTCGCCCTATGAACATTGAATTCCCCGCGTAAAGACGTGTGTAACCCTACAAGTGATGTGAAATGTTTTATAGGAAACACCATATGTTATGAGTCTATATGAAGCCCCATAAAAAGTGAGCGTCCGAACCCTTTACCGGCATGTTGCCAGAAGGTCTTATGAAGTGAATGTTTTTTGATAATGATAATGATTACTAACCGAACATTCATCTGTTTTGTTTTCTTCATCTGTGAAATTTCTCGAAGGCCAGCTCATATTTAACCTTATATTTTTTGGGTAGTAAATCTTGCTTTGCTTCTTTCACTTCTTCATTTATGTCGATGGGTGGGATTTTGGTTGTGTTTCCCAATGATTTCCAGTGTACGAAGATTTACTAATTTCAAATCGTAGATTCCAATTATTTACGTCTTACGTTCCAATCGTAAATCAAAATAAAATTATGATTAGACCGTAAGACACACACACGCGCGAAATGTATGTATATATATATATATATATATATATATACATCTGCTATAAATTTATGTGATACGTTGTGCGTTATTCAGTTACCATTTGTGGAACTAATTAACTGCCGCTAGCTGGACGGTTTCTTATTTATTATATAAATAAACTTGATTATTAAATTAATGAATCAAGCAAATATTATTTACCTGTTTATTAAAAACATGTCTTTTATTAATAATTATTTAAAAGTCTAATCTGCTCAATGAAATTATACAAAACATTATTAAATAACTGCATTATTCTAACTTTACTAACAAGGAAGGTACTCCAGGTGTCCCTCGCCGATTTGATGCTCCTTGTATATGTTGTAGTACTCGAAAAACTAAGCGACAGGTATTTTTTTATCTACGGAAAAACACTTTAAGGCAGTGAAACAGCCCCTCAAAGATAGGGGTCTCAAGTGTCGATTGTATAGTTTTGTGTATAAAAACCAAATTGATTTTGCTCAAACCTACTGGACAAGTTCCCTCGTGATGAAAGATTAATAACGTAATTTTCTCAACGAATATTTTAAAAATGAAGGGGGTATTATACCACCTCTACAAATATGAATCGCTTCATGCAAAAATGGCCCTTAGTGACAAAAAATAATGTTTCAGAAAACGAAAAAAACGTTATTACTTCTCTTACATTTGGTCGATTTTCCTGACATTTTGTACACACATACAGAATAATGTAAGAAATAATATACCATCATCTGTTTAGCACACAAGCAATCGATCAAGCCTATGCTACTATACATCAATTTATTGTAAATATTGACATCCTTGAAGCTCTAAATATTTTAAAGTGAATAATCAGTAGCGTGAGCATTTAAATTTTCTTATGAATATGATTTGAATACAGTAATATATGTATTGCAAAATTAATTCTATAGATACTAGTAATACAGTAGTAATTTTTTTACAGTTTTTAAATTTATCTGCTATATCATCAGAGATTGTACCTTACCGACAGACACACACACAAGACCAAAAGACGAATGCATCAACTTACCATAAAGATAGGCTGGGCAAGACAGTACGCGTCCCGCATTCAGTGTGTCATTGACTACATTACATCTGGCAGGAATTTTACCGCCAAGGCAGAGCTGCCAGATCGTGGATGAAATTTACCCCCACCATACCTACCGTTTGGGAGCCGCAAAACAGAAAGTGCATGATTACCACTGTGAGTTCGTATG
>NC_046660.1:124055743-124057872 GCF_010883055.1 Belonocnema kinseyi | reverse complement strand
TACATACGAACTCACAGTGGTAATCATGCACTTTCTGTTTTGCGGCTCCCAAACGGTAGGTATGGTGGGGGTAAATTTCATCCACGATCTGGCAGCTCTGCGCCAAGGTTCGAAAGTTCGCGCGCGAACTCCGGACTCGTGATCACACACTTAACAAGACAAAGCTGCTAACCATCAGGCAGCATATTGTTAAGAGAATACGGATTCTATCTGCCCTCATAACACCTGAGAAAGAATGCCCACTCATCACTGCCGAGGAGGTGAAAAACATATTAAGAGGGATGAAGAACTATTCCGCACCGGGACCAGATTGTATCGAAACCTTCTGGTGGAAGAAGTTTCCTTCAACCCATCAGCATTTAGCCCGTATTTTTATCTCATATTTAAAGTCGGAAGAGCCGATTCCGGAGTGGTTGGTGGAAGAGCGCACAATACTTCTGCCGAAAATAGGCAACTTATCTGACCCGAAGAATTACAGGCCAATCACTTGTCTGAACACACTGTATAAGATATTCACAGCTATCCAAAATGATAGGATTGTTCGGGCAATTGAACCTGTGTGGCAAGAAATGTATGAACAGCGAGGCTCAAAGAAAGGCGTAGCGGGATGTCGGGAGAACCTGCTCATCGATAGATGTGTCTGCAAAGATGCAGCATTCTACCAGCGTGACTTATCGATGGCCTGGATGGATTATCGGAAAGCTTTCGATTCGACCTCCCATAGACTTGTCATCTGTCTTTTGGAAATCTTAAAGGTTCATCCGCAAATAGTTGGGTGCATAGAGAGATTGATGCAGCTTTGGAAAACCAGATTTACTATCTCATCTGGCAAAAATCGTGTGACAACTAACAAGGTCACCTTTCAGAGAGTTGTCTTTCAGGGCGACACCATGAGCCCACTCCTGTTTTGCCTTACATTATTGCCACTATCTCTAGCACTTCGCCATTCCGACGGGTACTTGTGCGGCAAACCTGCAGATCGAAAGTACAAGGTGACTCATGTATTTTACATGGACGATCTTAACATCTATGCTAAAAACAAAGAGCAACTACATCTAGCTCTAGTGATTGTCGAACGATATACTAAGGAAATTGGAACGGAATTTGGGTTAGACAAATGCGCCAAGGTTCATTTGAAGCGAGGAAAACTTAATGGCATCCCTGAAGATCCTGAGCTCGTCGATAGAAGCGCTATACGACACCTTTGCGCTGGAGAGACTTATATATACGTGTGCGTGCCATAGAGCCGCATTCAGGATGTGACATCTATAAAGGATACTCTCCGAAGCAGATAAAAACGTCTCATCCGGCAGATTTGGTCTTCCGAACTGCCGGCGAGGAACGACGTATCTGCAACGAAGATGCTTGCCGTCCCGATAGTACTCTATTCATTTAGAGTAGTTCGATGGACGAAGAACGAGCTCAGATCCCTTGATTTGGGGACAAGAAAGATTATGCACATGAACAAAAGCATGCATCTTAAGTCTTCCGTTTCGCAAATGTACATGTCACGCCGTCAAGGTGGTCGCGGAATATTGAGTCTTGAATGTTTTCACAACAGGATTATTCTGGTTACAGCACATAGAGTTGCAAATGGAAGCGATCCTCTTCTTAAAATGGTCAGGAATCACGAAGAAGTGGGCAGAGGAGCGTTTCTGTACAAAGCAGCGTAGGAGGCTGCTGAAACACTCGGGCTTAACTTCATTATTAGGGGTGAGCAAAATGCATCAAATCTTATCTATCTCGAGTACTCACTCCTGAAAGCCCGGATTAAGAAAGCACACGAGAAAAACTTTCGTGAACAGCTCCTCGATAAGAGGATGCACGATATCTTTCACAGAAATGTGAAGGATCAGTCAATGTCTTGTGAGCTAACGTTTGCTTTCCTTAAATCGCTCGAATTGAAGTCTGGTACGAAGGGTTTCATTTTGGCATGCCAAGACGGTGTCATTTCCACCTTAACATACCGTCGCCACATTTTGAGCCAAGACATTCCTGATGATAGCTGCAGGGCGTGCCATGTACATCCCGAGCATTTAGCTCACATACTATCTAGTTGTCCAACACACGTGGGAACGACCTACATTCAAAGGCACAATGCGGCACTAAGAGTGCTTTATTACCATCTC
>NC_046660.1:124047068-124055643 GCF_010883055.1 Belonocnema kinseyi | reverse complement strand
GAATATTCTGTTAAACTGATCGTCCTTATCATCGGCGCTCTTGGAGGTGCCAAGCTTTCACTTGCTAATAGCCTAAAAAGCATCCCTGCGTGTCAACAAATGGTAGAACACTTGTGGTGAAAATGCAGAAGGCGGTTGTCCTTGGGTCACTCCGTGTTCTTAGGGTGCACGAGGCTTTTGCTGGATCGTCGTATTGATTCATTTACAGACTGTAACCACCTATCTCACGGTTGTGAGACGTGGTTGTGGCTGAAATTTTATCGCGATTTCGCTGGAAGCGGGTGCAATTTTTCAGATTAGCACCCGCTCCCGGCGAAATCCTGCGGTTGTCCTTTATATATGTCGGAAAAGTAAATTTTTTAAAATAAAAAAAATATCCTTTCTTCACTTCAACTCGTGCTAACTTAGCTCATTTTCAGAATTTTTAGATTCTGTTAATACTAATTCTACTACGTATCTACATTCTCTGAAAATTATATTTGAAAGAAAAACTTAAATACTTTATTGAACATAGAAACTGTTAATTTTGTGTTGTAGACAATGTAATAAACATGAAGTTCAACCTTCAAGCGCTTCGTTTATCGAGAAAATTTTAAGAAATGGGAAACCTCCAGTGAGAATGTTGTAGATTAAGGTTGAAATAAGATTTTGCTCAAATTTTAACTCAATCGAATTAATGATTCGAAGAGAATGAATTTTTTAAATAGCAAGAGGCAATAGTCACGCTGCCGTTTATGCAAGTGCATGTAAAACGGAATTTCATTAAAAAATGTATCGGCTTTTTTAACAAACAACTAAAATGAATTTTTTACATTTGTTATTTTTATTTTTCAAGTGTCTTTAATCTGCTTGACGTTTAGGGAAAAATCATATACTGGAAAGCGATAAAAGAAGTATCTATTTCTCCAGCTGGTCCAAAAGGTTAAAGCCTGTACAACCGTTTGTTAACATTAAAAAAAATGTGGGTATCATTTTAACGGTAAATTTTCATCGCCTGTTACTAAGTAATGACGATATTTTTATAATTTTATTTGTGAAATCTATTTCCTAAGGCTAAGTGAGGTAAAAAATATCGCAAAATTAGAAAAATTACCAACAACTTACAAGAATTTTAAAAATAAAAGTCAATGTGTATCATATTCAAATAATATACTGGAAAATTGATAAAAGTATTAATATTGTTCATTTTTTAAATTAATGTATACAGAGTACAACCGTTTTTATTTGAGATTTCACATTGGTTTTTTGTACCCTGTTTGGCGCAAACTTTTTAAAATTAATACTCAAAACATTCACCACTCTAATTTTGTGATTGTCAATTCTCTTTTGTTAAAAGAGCTTCGCTTGAGAGTTTGAGTGCACCTAGGGCGCACGACTGATGGTTCTCGCACTTCGCGCTCGGTCTTTACATATCTCCCACAGTCGTGCACAGACCTTTTAAAATCAAAGGTCAACGGATCGATAACTCTAATTTGAAGATTGTGAACTCTCTTTTTTTAACCTGGCCTACTTCTGGCCACAATCATAGCTATCACACTGGGACGTCTCTGATCCCAACCACTTAATTCGTGTTTCTGAGTAAAAGTTGTTTTTTTTTTTAGTAGGAAAAAATCACAGGCGATCAGTAACTATCATTCAATAGAATGCATTTTGCGGTTTTGAAAAAAATCAATATTTTGTTAGTTAAAAAAATTCATATTTGAATGGTCATATTTGAATTTATGATTCGAATTGAAAAGGGCCCTGACGCCAAAGACCCAGTAGGCCAGCTAAGGGTTATAGCTCTTTCGGCTATAACGAACACATTCTCATCACGTATCTCGTGCTTCGCACTCGATTTTTTCCAAAATTTCAACTTTTTTACATTATACTCAACACATTTATATCAAATATAATACATCTGTTAAGTAACTCTGCCTAGGATTGCTTATTTAGATATTGAAAAATAAAGTAACAATTGTATTTATCATTGTTACTTTAAGGCCATGTGACGAGAGGGTCACATGACCATACCTGGTCTTCAGTTTTTCTTTCCCAACTTACGTCTAAACGAAATGAGGTATCGCTCTGAAAGTTTGGGAAATGAAAGAGGAGGTAATAAAAGTCCACGTCTCTTCTTTGTTTGGAAGGAAATTTTGAGAGAAAAAATTTTTTTGAAGAAAATACCAGTGGAAGTTTTCTCTCCCAACTTACGTCCACACGGAATGAGATATCGTGCTAAAAATTTGGCACGATAAATAGGAGGCATGCAAGAATATGTCTCTGGTCCTAAATATTTAGAATACTGAAAAAAGTTACTATTTTGGAGAAATACCGACCGTGCTGTCGTCAAACCCTGCAAGCAATTTGCAATGTTGGCAATGGGCTAGTTATGAGGTTTATATTGATCAAAGTGGGGCAAAACAACAAAAATCGCTCACGAACTTTATACACAAACAATCCAACTACTAATGTTTGCACTTTAGATGCAGATAAACAAATTGAAATCATTATAGACAGAGAAAGTGAGAAGTCAAACTTCTGCTGTAAAGACTGAATGCGTCCGTCGATAATAATTATTTTCATAAATAAATTTTTTTCTTCCACCAATTCTTTGCAAGGCCACAAACGATCCTTTAATATATATGAACATTTCCCGAAAAAAATTTACGCGTTATTCAAACTTTTATTTTTCGATATGGATGAAAAAATATTGATCTTAGGACTGACTTGATCAGTTGTTATACTCATCACATGGCCTTAATATTTGTTTTTTATTTTACATAAAATTTTATTCTTAGCTTCGCTGAAACATGTATTATGTCAATAAATTTATATAATTACAATTCATAATTGGCATGGAAATTGACACATACTTATTCTTATTGCCTTGTTTTTATTATTTTAATTTTTAATCTTGTTTCTTACGATTAAGGAAAAACTACGCGACTTCACCGGGAAACCGGAAATGACCGAAAATTGAATTTAAAAACCGGGAATTTACTTTTAATGGTGGCAAAATTCAAATTTTCATTATTTAAGTAATTTTAGTTAATTTAGAAAAGTGACTTTTACTTTATCTACATACGCGTGAAAATAATTAAAACTGGGATTTAGGAAAAAGGAGTTTAAAAATCCCTGTTCCAAATGAAAATTCGTCACAATTCAAAAGTTCATTCTTCGAAATTTAAAAAATGAACGTACTTCAAGTAGTTTTTAGAGTAGAAGTAGTAACTTGAAAAGGAAATGTTTCGAAATTGTAATATAAATTTTTTTAATTTTTCGTTAAGAATGTACTTTTTCACAACACTATCATGAAAACGGCATGTTTCATGCTTACGGACTTAATGTAAAAATGGCGTATTTCGAACGATGTGAATGAAGACGCACGAAATGACTCTTTTTTGGAGTCTCGTGACATTACAATCACGAAACGGGCTCTTTTCGTAAGCATTCTCATATTTCACAACAGTTGAAATGGAGATAGTTAGAATCTAGTTAGATGAAGATAGAGATAGTACTATGTTTTCAGCGATAACTGTAGCTAGGGACCCTGTAGTGTAAGGGACGCGCCACCTGGGCAGCTGGCTGCGGATTGGTCGAGCGAGAAGAGAGACACTTCCGTTCCATATCCATGTGATACTTAGAAAATGGTCGATTTTACCAGTTTTAGGTTCCTCCGGCTTTTTTTCTAGAATAATAAATATTTTGTCTTAAAAATTTGGAAAATGATAGTGAACATGCTAACGGACGTCCCCACACACTTTTTCTGTAGGTTAATTCAAAAAAGTTTTAATTGAGCAAAATATGATTAATTTGCATAGCATTTAGGAAATAGTATCATTTTTTCAGTGTTAGATTCCCCCGCCTTTTTTTACTGGGATAATAAATATTTTGCCTTCAAAATCTGGGAAATGATAGCAAACATGCTAACGGACGTCCCCACAGACTTTTTTTGTTTGTTTTTTAAATCAAAATTTGATATTGCTAACAACGTGCGTTTATATTTCGAGGTTATGTGTGTTACAATTCACCCGAGCGTTACTTCCAAACTACACAATATTTTTGGCCGAAAACTTTGGACTTACAAATAAACATAGTAACTAATCTCCCGGAACTAACCTTGTTTGCAGGCAATCAAAAAAGCTTATTTCATAAATAATTTACAGATTATCGGAAAGGCAGAGATGAAAAACGACGTTACCTCAAAATAATGCATATGCATACAATTTTTATATAGCACAATAAATTTGGTTAATAGTTTTTTTGACAGTTAAACTATTCGTTTGCAAATGCAAATATTTAATTAAAAAGTCAAATTAATAACAAAACCGTTTACACTGAAAATGAAAGTTTAATTTTCAGTTTAAAAAAATTAACGAATTTGCAACCAAATAGTTACTTTTTCATCCAAAAACATAACATTTTAACGAAATCGTTAAACTTTTAAATAAGTATATAAATTTCCAACCAAAAACTAACAAATATGATGATTATAGAACAACAATGGCTGAATTGAATCAAAAAGTGCATTTCAAGGAAATTTTTTAATTTTTAACCAGAGATAAGTTTTAAACTAAAATAATGAATCTTTAACCGAAAAAATTAATTTGGAAAAAGTCGTTCAACCTTAAAACAATTAGAAGAATTTTCAACAAAAAGATTAATTTTCAACCAAAGAAAGAAAGAATTTTCAAATAAAATGATGAATATTCAACCCAAAAATATCCATTTTCACTAAATTAGTTTAACATTTAACCAAGTAGTTGAATGCAAACAAAAAAGACAAATTTTAAACAAAATATATAATTCCTCAACAAAGGAGATTTAACAAAAGATAATTCACAAAAAATTCACAGAAAATTCAACTATGACATTTTTGGTAGAAAATTAAAATTTTCAAATTAAGTTTGATATTTTTTAGTTGAAAAACTAACTAATTGTTTAAAAGTTTATGGATTTTGTTAGAAATTTGACTTTTTCAGTAGAAAATTAATCTTCTTGTTTGAAAATTCATCTTGCTGATTGAGGATTCAACAATGTTTTGGACAATTCTTATTTTTTCAAAATTAATTTATTGAAGTGAAAATTTAAATTTCCATTTTTGGTTAAAAATTTATTGATATTTTTAATTACAATCTGTTTTGGTAGAGAACTCAGATATTTGTTCTAATTACACTTCTTTAAATTGAAAATTATTTTTTTAACTAAAAACTGAACCATTCCATTTTTTCGTTGAATATTGAGTGCATAATTGAAGCTTCGTCTGTTTCGGTTTGAAGCGAAAGTTTTTGATTGAAAATTCAACGATTTTCTTCAAATTTCTATATATATTTTAAAAATTATGTTCTATAATGGTAAAATCGACTTATATTACTTTTGGTTAAAAAATGAAATTTCTAAGTTAAAATAATATATTTGTTTGAAACTTTCTAGATTTTGTAGAAAATTCGTAATTTTTGGTAGAAAAGTAATATTCTTGGTTGAAATCAATATTTTTCATTAAGGATTCAGTTATTTACAAAAATTCCTTTTCTCATTCTCAAAAACCAATTTCTTTAAAAGAAATTTCGATTCTACTCTTTTTGTTGAAAACTGACTTTTTTTACTTAATAATTCAATTTTTTTATTTTTGTGTTGTGGTAAAAGAATTAATCCTTTTGTTTTAACAGCGATCTCTTTTCGTTAAAAATTGAACTATTTGGAAACAAATTCATCTGTTTTCATACAGTATTTGGAAGTTCAGAATTTTGTTGAAAATGCGCCATTCTTGGTAGAAAAATAAACTTAAAACGTTTCTGTTAATATATTAATTACGTATGTAATTAAGTACCTTACGATATCAAAATAATTATTACAGCTTTAGGAGCATTTTCCTTTGGCGCTAACATTCGTATATTCTTTACTTTACATAATCACATAGCTACAGTTTTTTCCTTTTTATATTTTTTCCTACTGCGTGAGTTACACAGCGGGTTATTAATTTATTTACATTACGAATTTCTATTACTATTCCCTTTTATTTAATAATTTCTTCTACTAATCTTGTGGGTTCACGCTGCATACTTTAAATTGTTCAAATTTTTATTTTTCACGTGTTTTTCTGATGTATGGATTCATAATACTGTGTTTCTTTTTAATTCAATTTTTTCATTTCATAAATATTAATATTGTCTATTTTTTAACTTCGAAACTATTAATTACTTTGATTTTCCCAATCCGATCATTTAAAAGCTGAAAGTGTTCTGCGTTAATGAGCTTGAAGACGTTTATGTAAAAAAAATTTTGTGTTTAGCAGACTGAAAAATCTAAAAAAAAGTAAGGATTTTTGGGTACATTTAATAACAGTCAAGTTTAGGGCATTATTTCTTATACATGGGGCGATGGAAAAAATTTGAAAAAATTCATGAGTATGAGGAGAACTGTTGTGAAGCAGTTGTAGTTGAGAAATTTAAAAAATAATAAAAATTATTGCTTAAAAGCACAAAAATGTGCGACTATATTATCTTCAGTTCTAATACAGATATTAAAGCGATTCAAACTGCTAACTGTAATGCATAGACTCTGTATTTATTTTCAATCACCCGGAAGGATGTGTTAGTCTTATTTTTTGTGAAAATCGCGATATTTTTATACATTTTTTTTATTGGAAAACAAGTGACAGAAAGAAGGGGTGGGGGGGGGCGTTTTTTACTGCCGACCGCTGGTCCCTTTCTTTGACCCGTGACCAGGTGTCATCCAAGCATTCATAACTAGGGGCCGAAGAATGGCACCAGCGGTCGGCAGTAAAACAAAAAAAGGGCCCCCTCTGCTTTCTGTCACTTGTTTTCCAACAAAAAAAATGTTTAAAAATATCGCGATTTATTAGAACTGAAGATAATATAGTTGCACATTTTTGTGCTTTTAAGCAACAATTTTTATTATTTTTTAAATTTCTCAACTGCAACTGGCTCACAAAAGTTTTCCTCATACTCATGAATTTTTTCAAAATTTTTCCATCGCTCCTTGTATAAGAAATATAATGCTCTAAACTTGACTGTTCTTAAATGTACCCAAAAATCCTTACTTTTTTTTTACATTTTTCAGTCTGCTTTTAAATGACTGCTTTTTTGTTGCGCTAGCATTTTTTTTGACTGAATTGTTAACCTTCAAAGGTAGATGCCTATAGTTTTCTCGCCGATAGTAGTGATAGGGGAGCTTATAGCCGCTAGTGATTCCAGGTCTCGGTCGGTGTGCAAAGAAACTGCACCACCGACAATGACCGACATGAGGTAAATGAAAGTGGCCCTCAACCCTTGACATGTGTGCGTCGCGTGGCCATTGTAGGTATATCGCACGCACACAACCTGATATCGGCTTTAACTCAGGCAGATTTAGAAATTAGATTTGAGATTGTTGGGATTTTACTGTTCGATCCCGAAGCAAGCAATTTTGTGACAGATACAATCTGACAGATAGATGAGTCAATTTCGTATGTGTTTAACTGTCCAGTGTTCCACCTTAAAATCCGTTTGTACATTTTGTACATTTTGTATATTTGTGCTATAATTATTATCTATAGCTGGTTCAATTTAATGCCAGATTAAGCAAATCTGCAAATACCTCAAGAAATTGTAGGTTATGTTTCTATGTTTACCTTTCAGCTCTACTCTCCTCATCATTGTTTTCAGGTTCTTTTTTTTAGAATTATCACACCAGGTGCGATTGAAAATCGTTGGATTATCAACATTAACCCCTAAATATTTGACTTCAAAAAGAAAGTTAACCACATATTTTAAGTGACAAAAAATTAAAGAAATGTACAACTTCAAGTCGGGTGGTCACTGACTGAGAAAACCGGGAACTATCGCGCAGATTTTTGAACACCAAGAAGTACCTTAGATTTTAAAAGAAAACCCGGAATTTTCCAGATTAATTTTTTACTTTCGTTGATTTTATCTACATTTTCCTAAAAAGTCATCTTTTTTTGGGTAGCAAAATCAACTATATTGATGAACACTCGTCTATTTCGAACAGCTAGTTCGATCTTTTAGATCTTTTAGGTTTTAAATTAGAAACAGTTAAATTCATTCAAAAAATACGAATTTTCAACGAAATACTAATTTCAACGAAATTCGCAACTAAGAAAAAGTAATTTGAAAAACAAACAGTTGAATATTCAGTTAAAAAAATTAATTAAAAAAAAGAAGATTTTTCAAAAAAAGAAATTAATTTTGAACTAAATGTAAGATTACGAATCTTTTACAAATAAAATGAATTTTAAAGAAATTAGTTCAACTTTCAACCAACAAGTTGAATTTTCAACAAAATACTTGAATTCCCAACTAAAACAAATTAGTTTTCAACCAAACAGTTCAATATTTAACCAAATTATGAGGAAAGTAGTTTAACTTTCAACCAAAGAGTGGAACTTTCAATCAAAGAATATCAATTTTTTACAAAAAACGCAATAGTTGATATTTCAGCCAAAGCAGATTTTAAATTATAATTTAAAAAAAAATTAATTTTTAACCAAAATAAGATTTTTTAATAAAATAGTTCAATTTTTAACAAACGATGAATTTTCAACTAAGATTAAGAATCTTCAACCGAAACA
>NC_046660.1:124026503-124046968 GCF_010883055.1 Belonocnema kinseyi | reverse complement strand
TGTACTTATAGGGTGTGAGACTAATCGACTTTTATGAAGATTAATCGACGTAAAATTAAACTAATGATAATGTCTAAATGCATATAAAATTGACAGTATGATGATAAGTAGCATTGCTGTGATAAAACTGGCTCCACTTCTACAAACTAGGTTTTCGTAAGATATCTTGAATCGGATGTGATTTGGGAATCTAAACAAGTCCATGTCTGAAAAGAAGAAAATTTAATGTTTTTTTGTAGGTAAATGAATCCTAATTCTGTTTAGGGGCCGTGCATACATTAAGTCATCCTTTTTGGTTGAAAATTCAATTGTTTTCTTGAAAATTCGTTTTTTGACTTAAAAATTCATATTTTTTTTTGTAATAATTTCATCTTTCTTGTTTAAAACTGGAAATATTTGATTAAAACTTTATCCTTATGATTAAAAACTAATATGTTTCGGTTTCAAATTAACTTTTATGTTGAAAATTCACAATTTCGGGTTTGAAAATTTGTATTTTCACCTCAAAAATGCAGTAATTTTTCAGTTAAATATTCGTAATTTCAGTTGTTGTATTTTTTGTTAGAAAATTGCGTTTTTTTTTATAAAAATGCAACTATTTGGCGGAAAATTAGTCTTTTTTTAGTTGAGGATTCAAATATTTTATTAACAATTTCAATTTTTTTATAAATTTAACTGTTGTTGGTTAAAGTTTCATAATCTTAGGTGAAAATTCATCTCTTTTGCTTAAAATAAAACTACTTTGCTAAAAATTAGTTTTTTTTTTGTTTAACGTTTATTTTTTCATTGATAATTTAACTATTTGGTTGAAAATGCACTGTTTTTGATTTAATGTTAAATATTTGGTTAAAATTTGAAATACGCTTTTTTGGTTTAAAACGATACTTCTTTGTGGAAATATTTTTTTGGTTAAAATTAATTTTTTAAACTGGAAATTTAACTATTTGACAGAAAATTAAACTGTTAAGTTGAAAATTAATTTTTCTAGTTAAGGATTCTAGTATTTTGTTGAAAATTCGTATACTTCATAGACATTTAACTGTTTCTTCATCATTTATTTTTTATTAAAGGCTCATAATCTTTGTTGAAAATTTATATTCTGGGTTAAAACTCAATTTTTTAACTGAAAATTTAACTATTTGGTTAACAATCGAATTGTTTGGTTGAAAAATAAATTGTTTTAATTGAGAATTTAAGTATTTTAATTGAAAATTCAACGTTTTAGGTAGAAAATTCAACTCTGTTGAGAGTTGGACTACTTTCTTTAAAATTCAGTTTGTTGGTTAAAGATACATAATGTTACTTTTAGTTGAAAATTTATTTATTTTAGTAAAAAAAAATTTTAATTAGTTTTTCAACTGAATATTTAACTGTTTGTTTTAAAATTAATTTTTCTAAGTTGAGAATTCAAGAATGTCGTTGAAAATTCGTATTTTTTGAATGAATTTAACTGTTTCTAATTTAAAACAAAATCTTTTTTTGTTTGTAATATCAAATATTAGATTTTTCGTTAAAAAATCATCTTCTTAGATTTTAAATTCAACTTTTTGGTTGAAAGTCGAACTACTTTCTTCAAAATTCATCGTTTCGGTTGAAGATTCTTAATCTTAGTTGAAAATTCATCGTTTGTTAAAGATTGAACTATTTTATTAAAAAATCTTATTTTGGTGAAAAATTAATTTTTTATTAAATTATAATTTAAAATCTTCTTTGGCTGAAATATCAACTATTGCGTTTTTTGTAAAAAATTGATATTCTTTGATTGAAAATTCCACTCTTTGGTTGAAAGTTAAACTACTTTCTTCATAATTCATCTCTTCTGTTGAAAATTTATATTATGTGTTAAAACTCAATTTTTTAAATGAAATTTAACTATTTGGTTAAAAATTTAACTGTTTGGTTGAAACCTAATTTGTTTTAGTTGAGAATTCAAGTATTTTGTGGAAAATTCAACTTGCTGGTTGAAAGTTGAACTAATTTCTTTAAAATTCATTTTATTTGTAAAAGATTCGTATTCTTACAATTAGTTCAAAATTAATTTCTTTTGTTGAAAAATCTTCTTTTTTTTCATTAATTTTTTAAACTGAATATTCAACTGTTTGTTTTTCAAATTACTTTTTTTTAGTTGAGAATTTAAGTATTTCGTTGAAAATTCGTATTTTTTGAATGAATTTAACTGTTTCTAATTTAAAACTTAAAAGATCGAACTAGCTGTTCGAAATAGACGAGTGTTCCTCAATATAGTTGATTTTGCTACCCAAAAAAAGATGACTTTTTAGGAAAATGTAGATAAAATCAACAAAAGTAAAAAATTAATCTGGAAAATTCCGGGTTTTCTTTTAAACTCTAAGGTACTTCTTGGTGTTAAAAAATCTGGGCTATAGATCCTGGTTTTCCTAGTCAGTGACCACCCGACTTGAAGTTGTACATTTCTTTAATTTTTTGTCACTTAAAATATGTGGTTGACTTTCTTTTTCGAATTCAAATATTTAGGGGTTAATGTTGATAATCCAACGATTTTTCGATCGCACCTGGTGCGATAATTCGGAAAAAAAAGAACCTGAAAACAATGATGAGGAGAGTGGAGCTGAAAGGTAAACATAGAAACATAACCTACAATTTCTTGAGGTATTGGCAGATTTGCTTAATCTGGCATTAAATTGAACCAGCTATGGATAATAATTATAGCACAAATATAAAAAATGTACAAACGGATTTTAAGGTGAAACACTGGACAGTTAAAAACACACGAAACTGACTCATTTATCTGTCAGATTGTATCTGTCACAAAATTGCTTGCTTCGGGATCGAATAGTAAAATGCCAACAATCTCAATTCTAATTTCTAAATCTGCCTGAGTTAAAGCCGATATCAGGTTGTGTGCGTGCGATATACCTACGATGGTCACGCGACGCACACATGTTAAGGGTTGAGGGCCACTTTCATTTACCTCATGTCGGTCATTGTCGGTGATGCAGTTTCTTTGCACACCGACCGAGTCCTGGAATCAATCGTGGATTTAAAACCGATATATATATATATCTATATCAATCAACTGATATTTCTAATACATTCTAACTCTCTATTTCTCTCTGATAACTCCACAAAAAAAATATTTCTAAATGTTTGATACATGCATATACCAGTGACATATGATTAAATGACAAATTGCAAAGACTAGTCAAGTAATTGGGACTGGATCGGTCCTCATGTGGGTGTCCACTAGTAATTTCGATGCTCTAAACTAAGAGATTCAAAGGAATTAAAGAGAATTTAATTGCTTTATAAAAATTCAGAGAATTCAAAGTAACTCAAGTTTTATTAAAAATATTTCAATAAATTATAGGAATTGAATAGTTTCATGAGAGTTCAAGGAATTCAGAAGAGTTTAAGCATTTCTGAAAAATTCGAAGAAAAAAAAGAATTTCTTGTTTTCAGAATAATTAAAAAATTTCAAAATAAATCAAATTATATCCTGAATATTTCAAGAGAATCCTGAAATGTCTTTAAAAGAATTCAAAAGATTACAAGAGAAGTATAAGAAATGAAGATAATCCTGCAGAATTCAACAGGCTGAAGGAATTTACAATAATTTAACCTAAACTCTAAAGATTTTAACAGACTTAAAAAAAGTGTTATAAGATTCAAAAGATTTCAATTGAATTCAAATACTTCTACAGAGGTCTGTAGAAAAAAAGTGTGCATCATAATACAGTAGTAGTTAAGCCGTGGACTAGTTTTAATGAATTTGGAAATAGCGGAAAGGAATTTCATGTTTTCAGATCAGTTCACAAAGTTAAGCCTCCGTTTACAGACTTCTTTTCCCCACCTTCCGTTTATAGATAGGGCCTTTTACGTTCTATTCAGTTTTTGAACTGGCTTCTATTCTTGTTAAAAAATTAATTATTTTGCAACAAATACATTTTTAAAAAATCGTCGCAGGGTTTGAAAGCTTAGACTATGACCTTAGAAAAAAATATAGGCCCATTGCTCATATAAATACCTAAAAATTGCAAATAAACCTAAACCATTAATGTTCACTAACCGTTGAAAACATTAACGCGGTTTAAATACAGGGTCTTTTAGGTCACTATACGCACTTTCACCGTGTACCACTTAAAGGTTGTCTGACGAACTGCAGTGTCACTCACAGGACCTGGCCCTATTACTACCTAGATTTTTTAGAGGTGGGAACTGAACTTCCATATTTTCCCAAAGATGAGACATTCCAGTTTTAAAAATCGTTTGTGTCTTAAAATCCCCTATCTGTAAATGGAGGGTTAAAAATAAATTAACGGCATGTGATACTTAGAAAATGATCGATTGTGCCAGTTTTATGTTCCCCCGTATTTTTTCCTACAACAATAAATATTTTGTCTTAAAAATTTAGGACATGATAGCGAACATGCTAATGGACGTCCCCGCACACTTTTTTGTGTGGGTTAAGTAAAAAACTTTAATTTTGATAAATTTGACGTGTGTGTATTTCGAGGTTATGTGTGATAATTCTATCCCATAATTATTCTTGAATGCTATCGACAGCATCGGTACGACATAAAAAAGACCCTAACCTCACAATAGTGCACATGCATACAATTTTTATTTAGCACAATACATTTTTTTTGTATTATCCCTCAAAAGAGTCCGGAGACGTCCGCCATGATATTTTATAGCATCTAAATTTATCAATATATCAATTTCAGTTTCGATAGAATTTAATGAATAGTCACATCCAAATAATTATTCATTAGAAACTTAATAATTTCTCTTTTGGTAAATGTCGGCATTATATCGACACGTCCATTCAATGCCGCTCCATGTCGTGTTTGGTTGCTATTTCACCTTAGGTCCTATGCTTATACATAGGACTTTAAAGTTATACAGCGACCAAATGCAACGTGGAACGGTATGCAATAGACCAGTGGTCGGCACGCTCTTGCCCTGGGCAGGGTAGCTTGCCCTGGCTGCCCTGTGACCTGTTCTCAGGACAGTACCTGCGAGCTTGGCCAGACCAACCCTTTCCTCAGGGGTCCTTTGTTAGAAAATGGAACAAAAATGTGAGATTAAAAAATTCGTAATTTTGCGATCAGTGACTTAAAAGTAATATATTTGGAATCTACGTATAGTTCCGATTCCAAATACATGTAATTTGTCTATAAAGGTTGAAAATTTGAGAAGTATTTAGTATTAAATTGACTGTCAATCTGATGTTTCTTGATTATAAACTCCTTCAAATTTTTAACTTTTGTAGGCAAGTAATATATCATTGGAATCGGAAAAATTCGTATATGCTGATAATGCTATTTTCAAATCGCTAATTGAAAAATTAAAAGTTTAAAAATTTCCTTACTTTGACATTCCTGTGGGCAAAAGACCCTTGCTGGAGTAAGCTCACTTACAATAAGGTACATGAATAGACCGAAAAGTAGTAGAAAAAATTAATTCGGTTGGAGCCTGACCATACCTGAAAATTAAGCAAAAAGATTTCCGACCACTGCAATAGACGCATATATATGCAGTATAATAAAATTCAACATAAAAAAGTTATCGAAAAGAAAAAGTATATACTGTAATACTTGCTAAGATTTCGAAGCAAAGTAAGCATTGGAAAACAAGTCAAAAGTACAGCGAAACACCAGATGTGCGTGTGTAGACGGCGGCTCGCGCAACTCAGTTAGAGGGGCTGATGTCGAGTTCCGGAAAGGTCAGGGAAACACAGCGGGTGGTGCCTTCTCCCTCCATGCTACTACATTCTACGCAACCAGCATAGGTAAACTTCCGGTTTCATTCGTGTTCTTTCTACTCATTGCAATCCTACTGAGCAGTATAGCAGAAATGTATGTAGCCATTGTACCCTCTGCTCCTCGCAACCCGTTTTCAAAACTGAACTGACGTCATCTGTGTCGGGCAGTGAACTATTTCTGTACCCCTCACGGCCTCTTGGCCCGCCCATCTTAGTTCGTGACGGTTCGCTTTTCCCTATGGGAGTTGACTTAGTCTGCACGCAACTTAACGCTAGCCGTCGAACGGCAAAAGCTCTTTAAGGGTCATTATTGACTAAAATCAAATTTGAACACAAGAGTGGAAGGCTGGAGGATATTTTACGCTACTTGACAGTACTGCTCTGTAACCAGTTGTGTCAAGGTGTGCTTGTGGCGAAAAAGAGCAATTCCTTATCGATAAAATTTTGACATTCCAATTCGGACTTATAACTTTATTTGAGTTCTTTCGCAAAGTTTCACGCAAGTGAATTAATTGAGCAGCTAGAGGAGAGCCTTTTTCAAATTGGCCCATGCATAATAATAATGAAATATTATTTAACCAAATGTTATCTCGATAAAGTAAAGTAAATATGGAAATTAGCTATATGTGAAGTGCGGCGAAGAAAGGGGGCTCACTCTAAAAAAATTGAAATCGACGTTTTTACACTTTTCGATAGTTTTTTAGTTACTCATTTTAATAGAACCATCGAAAAAAATTCCAGCGTTACTGTTGCTAATAATTGAGTTGTTGGGTACCCAGGGCTGATTTACGGTGGGGCAACCGGGGCGAATATACCGGGGCCCCCACACGATAAGGGCCTCCATAAAACGTGGATAAAAAATTCTATAGCAATAAAATTTTCCATTTTTTACGAAATTAATGATCAATTAAGTATATATCCAAACATTATATAAACAGGAAGAGGTTATGGAACACATGACCTTAAACTACAGTTAATACGAATTGTCCTTTACCCATCAGTCAGTCAAACTGTAAGAATTAAAGGAAAAGAAATAGAAGATTCAATAGGAAAAGCAAAAGGAACTGGAATATGTTGAAGAGATTCGTGAACTGATTAAATTTTGATAAATTTTAATAAAGACAATTTTATTATTTCTTGCGATCTAAAAATTTTATTTGAACTTTGTTAAAAAGTTCAGAGTTTTTTTATATTACTATTATTTTGAAATGTAATCTCAATCTTTGCCTAAATAGTTCTACTATAAGTGCTCTGAAAGTAATAGCAAACAAAAAAAATATGGTTATGAGCACAGAATACTTTTTTTCACTTTGACAAAATTATTATTGAAAATTCCTTTGAATTCAATAAAACTTGTTGATGAACTATTATCACTGCATTATAATTTGTTACAATTCAATTTAATTGGCTGAATTACAAAAAAGTAGACCTGGAATGTTTTCAAAATTATATCTGGAAAACCTGGAAAAGTCATGGAATTTTCTAATCAGACTTTTGTAGTAACCCTGTTTGAAGTCGTCAGAAACTTCACGAACCAATTTTCTCCGTGTATAAACCCGCTAGGTTGGAAAGATGAGGCACTGGGGTATTTTTGAAATTGGAACTTCGAAAAACCTCTTTTCAGAGAAAGTTTGATTAAAGTTGGCGACTACCAAAAGCGTTCGTGTTATATATTTGCTTCAAATATCAAATTGACGCAGTTCCGGGCACTTTCAGGACATAAAAGTGTAATGTTAGCAGATAGAACATAGATTGAAGTATGTTTTCTCATCGAAAACCCAAAAAATATATTTTTTTATCCTTGTTCCTCGCAATTGCATGAGGTCTTGACTATTTTCAATTTTTTATCCGGTATTTGTTTTCTTAAAATAACATCAGTCTCTTTTTCTACTTCCAGGACTTGGAGGCAATTAACAAAATGGTAATATCTGTTGACGCAAGGAAATCCGTTGGAAAACGTCTTCTTTCCGACGACACGGATGTAGATATGACACTGGATCACCAACTTTCCACAAAAAAAGTGATGACAACTTTCGTAGCCCGGAAGCTAGAAAATATATTAGACGATCGTCGCATACAAAATCAATAGAATCATGGCAATATAATGTACTTTGAAGCTGAGTATTCTTTAAATGATCGGTACTGTCCATACAAAGTCAACTGAAATTTAGGCTATAAAAGATGCGAAAGTTCACATCGTAACTTAAGTAAATGAAGCCAAGGGAGTGCGTAAGTCTATAGACGTGAATTATTTTTTACTGACTTAAAATCGTTAATAATACACACTAAGAATAGTAGATTTAACTAATCTTTGCATGAAATTTGTTTTTCTTTTTAATTTGATAAAATATTTTGAAATCCTAAAGAAGCACCCTAATAATTCAAACGTAATTTAAGTTGATAATTTTCGATTGTGACCTTATACTAGAAATGATTTTGTAAATTAAACATTGGTTTTGGTGATTGACATAATCGCGATTTTTAATATAAAATAATTAACAATTTAAAGTGACGTTTATTAAAAACGACTTTAAAAGAGATATTATAAATGTTTAACGAAATAGTTTCTGCCTTTCTCGCTTGCCGTTTCTGATTATAAATCGAATCAAAATGGAATACGAAGAATCAGGAGCCAATTTACATAAACTAAATTTCTTACAGTGTGACTGGTTTCTTTAAAGTTTTGTTATAGTACATAAAATATGTATCAGAGAGAAAAATTATCAGAGTATAATATCATACACACACACACGCGCGCGCGCGTAGCTGTAAGTAACCATCGAAATTTGAATACAAAAGTATGTGTATGTTAACTTTTAATATTCCCCAAAATGTCTTTCCTTTTATCTTTACTGCATGAAAGATCATTGATTAACAGTTTTACTAATCTATGTAAAGTTATCCTGACAGAAAAACGGCAGTTTAATTTGATCGAGAATATAAGTATTCAAACAGACAAGTTTCATTGAAACTGAACAAGAATTCAAATTTACTAATTTGAAAACATTAAAATTTTATAAGACTTTAGATCTGATAGCGTTTGAATTTCAAAAGAACAACGATTTTTTATTTACCTTGAATACATAGAATTTTCGTTTAATATCTCGATTGCTTTCACTGATAATTTTTAGTAAATTTTTTGTCATAGTATATTGTGTTGAAATTTCAGAATATTTCAAAAATTATCCAAAATACTTTTTTGTTTATTCTTTCTCAAAAGTAGTTATCGAAACAAAGATTTCTGGACAATGACGACCTGGTAAGAATCTTGAATTCTTTATTCAGTCAAATAATAATTTGAACGTAGTTCAATAGAGATTTTCAAATGAGCACATGCAAATGCGATTCGGGTGATATAGAATTATTATAAATTTTGTTTTAGGGCTAGGTTCAAGTGTTAAATTAATCTTCAAATTAATTTATAGATATTAAAACATAGCCGGTAACTGCAGAATTATAATATTCAAAGGAACCGAGTCTGTACACTATGTCGTGCGTTTACATGAGCAATAAAAGGAGTTGAAATTTACATTTCATAACAATTAGTTTTAAGCATCTCCAAATTAGATTTGATAAAGTCCGTTGATCTCATAATTATTTTGTCCTTTATTGCTAGGTAATTCACGCATAGCGGAGGTCAAAAGAAATAGTAAGTTCGTTGAGGTCTTGCATTTGTAATCGACTGCTCGTTGTGTGTACCTTAGGTTTATTACTTCGAATATTCGCTTTACTTGCGAATACTAATTGTTATATAATTGTGATTCTGTGTCGGTGCAAGATGCGCCTTTAAAGTTTTTATCAGGATATGAGTTATTATTAATTTGTACATAGCGTCTTAACTTCAGAATATAGAAATAAACTAAACATTATTTGCACCTTTGTTCATTTTAAATTATATTCCATAGTTTCGAATCCCATAAATATTTAATGTTACTTATCTATAAGCCATTGTTTCTTCGTGAAATGAAAAATTATTTTCTAATTAATTCTCGTTAGAAACTAAATTTAATTAATACAACATTGGTCTTAAAAAAACAGCTATTTTTGGCAAAATTGATGAACTTCACAATACAATCATCCTTGAAATTTCTATTTTACTTTTAAACTTTTTACAAATGATTCTTAATGATATAGAAATAACAGCAATTGAACAAAGGAAACGTAATATACAATGCCCTGCAAAAAAAAATCGAATGAAAAAGTATTAACATTTTATGCAATACAATTCTTCTTTTTGCAAGCTTCGCATTACATTTTACTAACTGGCGTTAGTCGTAGACTGTTCAGAAACTTTTTAATGTGGCCCATGGAATTAAAAAATAATTTTGTATTAGAAGAATTCAAAGGTATTTAACCCTTACTTGACATACTTCTGCGGAGTGACGTATGCGACACAATGGGGTGCATAGCACCACAGCAACAAAAATGGTAATTACAAATAAATTATTGTTTATTTCAACTTGACAATTTTTTTAGCACTTCTTATGATTTTACATTTTTAAATTATATAGTTTATATGGCCATTTGACGTGATAAAAAAAAAACTAAAAATTAAAGCACTCAAATTGGAACTCTTGAATTTTAAATTGAAGTTCTAAAATTTTTTAATTAAAAAATGTTATATTCGAATGCTCAATAATTTCCCCGTATAACAATTGAAAGTAGTAACACTTTCTAATTAAGAAAGTTTTAATGAAGTGCAGATAAAGTCTAAATTTAGAATTTTTAACTTTGATAAATTATAGAGTTCAAAGATTCAGATTCAATTCCAAAAATATAAATCCACTTTATCACTTTCAATGCTCTGAATTAAAGAATCAAACAACTTTAACATTTTATTCAAAATATTCTTGTAATCAGCATCTTTAATATTTCCTAGACATTTTTGTTGAACTTTTTTTTGAAACTTTGCCATGTCGCTCGCTCCTTGTTTAACATTCTTTTTTTGAAATTCTTTATCCTGCACAGGTTCCCATTTGCGAGGGCCATCAACGACTCCTTCATTAATCTTCCCTGGCGGACCGAAGGAACCGAAAGGAGCCTCTACAAAGTGCCCTTAAAGACCCCACTGAGTCCCTCTTTGGTTCCTTCTTAAAAAACTAAAAAAAAAAACAAGATCAACTTTTAAATTGTTGAAATTCGGATTCTACGTTAAAATTTGCATTAGAAACTCACGGAGTAATCGCGATACTTTTTCTTGCAGCGTTAAAAACTTTAAAATATAAAATACCTGTCATTTACATTGGCCGAAGGCGGCTTCATTTATATATTTTTTAGTAACAGTTAATAAGCATTCCGTCGGTAACTTTAAGAATTTTGTCTGGATGCTAGCGCTACGCAGTGGAAACCTCGGACAACAATGCTGGGATGCAAGTGAGAGCAGTCAAGCTGTATCCTTGAGGTTACGAGACGAGATATCAGGACTAAAGGTAAAGGATTTGTTTAAATTCTCATTTTTCATATTATTCTTATCGGAGAAGGTATTAAATTCGATATATGAATGATTACATATATTTATTTACATTTATTTGCCAATTTTGAATTTTGTTTTTAAATTTCGCGCGCAATATACTACGTGAGCCAGTGGTGTCAGAACGCGGACATCTCTGGTATGCGCAGTATGCTGGGGGCGGTACCTCTCTCAGTAGCCAATGGGAAGTTGGCGGTAACTTTTAAATAGGGATATAAGTACTTTATTATTTTTCAGCAGAATTCAAATTGAAATTAATTTTTTGCGGCTGGAAAATTGGGGTATTACTCAGGGTTTAAATAATAATAATACATAATTGTTATAATATAACATCTCAAATGAAAAATTGATTAAAGATTGTGTCTGCAGGTACAATAAAATTCGTGATGTGTTGTCTGCTAAAACAAAAAACAATCTACTCCATGTATCGCATTTACATTAGTCAAATTATCGTTAAATACTTATAAATAATCACAATTACTCTTGCATATCGGTTATATAAAATATTTGTCTTTTATCAAGCATCATTATTTTATTTTCCTTATTGTAATTCTGCTGAAAAATAAAAAAGTGCAAATTTGCGTATTTAAAAGTTCCCGCCAACTTCACATTGGCTACTGAAATAGGTGCCGCCTCCAGCGTACTGCGCATGTCACAGATATCCGCGTTCTGACACCACTGACTTGAGCTATTATGGATGCGCTTGAAGTCACTTTCAGCAGAAGGCAATGGCATTTTTAAAAATTTTTAACGCTGCAAGAAAAAGTATTGCGATTACTCCGTCAGTTTCTGATGCAAATTTGAATGTAGGGGTCTTTAAGGGTCCTTTGTAGAGGCACTTTTCGGTTCCTTCGATCCGCCAGGGTGCACACTAGGATGGTTTAGAAATTTCTTTTCGATCTACAGGGTAAGGTACCTCCCCCCCTCCATAGTTTTCATTTTCCTCGGAAATAAATGCGTAATTTTTTGTCGAAATTCAAATATTGACACGTGCCGCCAGGCACTTCAAAATACCATTTGACTAACATGGGGAAATTTTAGATTTTCGAAAAATTGAATTCTTGCTCCAGGGTTTCATCGAAACGTGCCAAGTTTTTGAGGGATTGAAAAGGATTGTATACGAAATAAAGCTATACTAATAACTTTAATTCTAAATCTACCCTTGCCCCCCCCCCTCCCAGCGCCGTAAATATGATCCAAAAATAAAAAAATTATAACTATAATAAAGTATATTTAATTCTTTAAACAACTTTTATTCGTTCGAGCAGTTTTAAACATTCTTCATTATAGTTATAATTTTTTTATTTTTGGGTCATGTTTGCGGAGCTGGGGGGGGGGGGGCAAGGGTGGATTTAGAATTAAAGTTATTAGTATAGCTTTATTTCGTATACAATCCTCTTCAATCTCTCAAAAACTTGGCACGTTTCGATGAAACCCTGGAGCATGAGTTCAATTTTTCGAAAATCTAAAATTTCCCCATGTCAGTCAAATGGTATTTTGAAGTGCCTGGTGGCACGGTCAATCTTTAAATTTCGAAAAAAATTATTTTAAAATTATTTCGTCGGGAGTGGCTGCTAATCTGGAAAATTGCACCTGCTCCCAGCGAAATCGCGGTAAAATTTCAGCCACAACCACGCCTCACGACCGTGAGATACGTGGTTACAGTCTATAACGGAATCAATACGACGACCCAGCAAAAGCCTCGTGCACCCTAAGAACACGGAGCGACCTAAGGACCACCGCCTTCCGTATTTTTTCCGCAAGTGTTTTAGCATATTGTTGACACGCAGGGATGCTTTTTAAGCCATTAGCGAGTGAAAGCTTGGCACCTCCAAGAGCGCCGATGATAAGGACGATTAGTTTAACAGAATATTCCGGGTACAATCGTTGCAACTCCCTTATAAGGTCTCGATACCTTTCTTTCTTTTCATTCTCCTTGGCTATGATGTTTTTGTCAGCTGGTACCGAAAATTCGATAACGGACATGGTTCGCTTCTCGAAGTCAAGAGGAACCATGTCAGGCCTCGAGTGAGCAACAGAAACAATTGCCGAGAATATAAAGTTCCAGTATATGCGTCACTTCCCATTTTCGACAATTGAGTCGATTTCCCTAGGAGAATTTAGAGGAGCGATATTAGGGTTAATGTCGTAAGAGTGACAGAGATGGTAATAAAGCACTCTTAGTGCCGCATTGTGCCTTTGAATATAGGTCGTTCCCGCCTGAGTTGGACAACTAGATAGTATGTGAGCTAAATGCTCGGGGTGTGCATGGCCCGCCCTGCAGCTATCATCAGGAATGTCTTGGCTCAAAATGTGCCGACGTATGTTAAGGTGGAAATGACACCGTCTTGGCATGCAAAAATGAAACCCTCCGTACCAGACTTCAATCCGGGCGATTTAAGGAAAGCAAACGTTAGCTCACAGGGCATTGCCTGATCCTTCACATTTCTGTAGAAGATACCGTGCATCCTCCTATCGAGGAGCTGTTCACGAAACTTTTTCTCTTGTGATTTCTTAATCCGGGCTTTCAGGAGTGAGTACTTGAGATAGATAAGATTTGATGCATTTTGCTCACCCCTAATACTGAAGTTAAGTCCGAGTGTTTCAGCAACCTCCTCCGCTGCTTTGTACAGAAACGCTCCTTTGCCCACTTCTTCGTGATTCCTGGCCATTTTAAGAAGAGGGTCTCTTCCATTTGTAACTCTATGTGCTGTACATGGAATAATCCTGTTTTGAAGACATTCAAGACTCAATATTCCGCGACCACCTTGACGGCGTGAGATGTACAGTCGCGGAACGGAAGACTTAAGATGCATGCTTTTGTTCATGTGCATAACCATTCTTGTCCCGATATGAAGGGATCTGAGCTCGTTCTTCGTCCATGGAACTACTTCAAATGAATAGAGTACTAGCAGTACGGCAAGCATGTTCGTTGCAGATAATTTGTTCCTCGCCGACAGTTCGGAAGACCAAATCTGCCGGATGAGACGTTTGTATCTGCTTCGGAGAGTATCCTTTATAGACGTCAAATCCTGAATGCGGCTCTGTGGCACGCCCAGGTATGTATAAGTCTCTCCAGCGCAAAGGTGTCGTATAGCGCTTCTATCAACGAGCTCAGGATCTTCAGGGATTCCATTAAGTTTTCCTCGCTTCAAATAAACCTTGGTGCATTTTTCTAACCCAAATTCCATTTCGATTTTCTTAGTATATTGTTTGACATTCCCTAGAGCTAGATGTAGTTGCTTTTTGTTTTTAGCATAGATCTTAAGATCGTCCATGTAAAGTACATGAGTGACGGTGTACTTTCGATCTGCAGGTTTGCCGCACAAGTACTCGTCGGAATGGCGAAGTGCTAGAGATAGTTGCAATAATGTAAGGCAAAAGAGGAGTGGGCTCATGGTGTCGCCCTGAAAGGCACCTCTCTGAAAGGTGACCTTGTTAGTTGTCACACGATTTTTTCCAGATGAGATAATAAATCCGGTTTTCCAAAGCGGCATCAATCTCTCTATGCACCTAACTATTTGCGGATGAACCTTTAAGATTTCCAAAAGACAGATGATAAGTCTATGGGAGGTCGAATCGAAAGCTTTCCGATAATCAATCCAGGCCATCGATAGGTCACGCTGGTAGAATGCTGCATCTTTGCAGATACATCTATCGATGAGCAGGTTCTCCCGACATCCCGCTACGCGTTTCTTTGAGCCTCGTTGTTCATACATTTCTTGTCACACCGGTTCAATTGCCCGAACAATCCTATCATTTAGGATAGCTGTAAATATCTTATAAAGTGTGTTCAGACAAGTGATTGGCCTGTAATTCTTCGGGTCAGCTAAGTTGCCTATTTTCGGCAGGAGTATTATGCGCTCTTCCACCAATCACTTCGGAATCGGCTCTTCCGACTTTAAATATGAGGTCAAAATACGGGCCAAATGCTGATGGGTTGAAGAAAATTCTTCCAGCAGAAGGTTTTGATACAATTGGGTCCCGGTGCGGAATAGTTCTTCAACCCTCTTAATACTTTTTTCACCTTCTCGGTAGTCATGGGTGGGCATTCTTTATCAGGTGTTATGAGGGCATCACATAGCTCCTTGAAGCTATTTATATTTTCTGAGTCTTCGTCCAGTCTATGCTGCACTTCGTAGACTTCTCTCCAAAATTCTTCGACCTCCTCTGGTTTGGGTGGGTGTTCGGCAGTAACTGGAGGGTCTTAGAAGAGTCGAGATGGGTCAGAGAGAAACTGTTGATTTTCTCTGACCCACCTCTCCCTTCGTTCTAGACTTCTCTTAGCGTCAGATAGTATCCGTATTCTCTCAACAATATGCTGCCTGATGGTCAGCAGCTTTGACTTGTTAAGTGTGTGATAAAATTCCTGCCAGATGTGATGTAGTCAATCACAAACTGAATGCGGGACGCGTACTGTCTTGCCCAGCCTATCTTTATGGCAAGTTGATGCATATGTTGATGACCTTGGTGTTAATGTTTCTCCGGGTCGTAAGGCATCGCTCTTTCTCTATCGGATGCCTCCCCGCGTTTGGTCTTAGTGTCGCCTCTCTTTCCCTGTTGCCGGCTTGTTCTAGCTGTGGTAGAGTAGGCGTTCCGCTTACATAGCCCCCTTTTCGGAGTAGTTCAGCATGGTTTCGCAGACGTTGCTGCGAAAAGTGCGATAGCTCCGGGTGTTTCTCGCACCACAGTGCATGCAGCCGTGCCATGTAACCCCATTCAGGGGCCACACTCGCATCATAGCACTCCAGCAAGTCGTGATTCAGTGGCTTCGTCCAGCCAAAGGTCGCGAGATCCCGCCGATCCATCGCATTGAATCCATTTTCATTGTCTCCCCCAGCTCTAGATTGGTCGGCATTGTGGGCCGACCCATTGTCGGGAGCCCTGCGCGTTCTGTTGTTTTGAACCGCACTTACTGCAACTATGTTTGGTGTTGTCATTGTTGTTCCCACGAGCAGTGATCCCAGATCTGAAACGAGACGTGGTCCAATACTATGACACGTCTATGTTCGTGTGAATATGGTAGGAGACGATATAAATTCCGGCGTGCGCGCGCAACCCATTTCTCCTCTTCTGAATTTGAAAAATCGAAGGTGCACGATTGCCGGTCGGAACACTTCGGCGGTTCTATTTATATCTCTATCTGCTTTGAAATAAAATGAAGAGATTGGGATTTTAATATTTCCAGATTTCGCTGCTGGGCTGGCGATTCTCATGATTTGAATACTTTGTGCGCCTCTTTATAGGCGTGTATTTTGAGGTTACGTTACTTCAAGTATAAAATATAAATTATTTAAATATTAATACTATTATATATATTAATGATAATATTATAATTATGTTATATTATAATAGTCTTATTTAAATCTTGATCCGCATTTAAAAGACATTAAAGAAATTGGTGATTTTGGAATTCATCTCGTTTGAATAAAAACTCAATTATTTGATTGAAAAATTAATTATTTTGTTGAAAATGTAACTATTTTGTAAAAAAGTCCTCTTTTCTATCGAAAGTTCAACTACTCTGTTAAAAGTTTTATTTCTTTCATTTTAAGGTTCATGTCTTTCGTTGAAAATACATTATTGAAACTGACAATTAATCTATAACATTTTTGGTTAAAAAATCATGTATTTTGTTAACAATTCGTCTTTATTCGTCGAAATTAAATTGCTTTATGGAAAATTTATACATTTTGATTAAAAATTACATTTTTCGGTTGAATTAACAACTGTAAATATTTGTTGGTTGCGAAAGTCGTTTTGTTGTAAATGCAACTATATTGTTAAAAATTAAAATCATAAGTTTTGGGTGGAAAATTCTAGTATTCACTTAAATTTGAACTACTTAGCAAAAAAATTAATTTTTTCTTATCAAGGATTCATAATTATAGTTGAAAATTCAACTATTTGCCTTTAAATTAGGTTAAAAATTCAGCTTTATCGTAGATAATACTCTTTTTGACTTTGAAATTGAAGAATTTATTAAAATTAAATTGACCTTTATTAGTAGAAATTTAATCTTTTTGGTGGAAAATGTATCATTTTTGGTCAAAAATGCAATTGTTTGGTTAAAATATGAGCTGTACATCTTCTTAGGTTTACGACTCGATTGTTTCACTAAGAGTTGAACTACTTTGTAAAAAAATACGTTTTTTTTAAACAAGGTTTTATAATTATGGTTGAAAAATTAACTATTTGGTTGAAAGTTTAACTCTTTGATTGAAAACTCATATTTTTGGCTTAAGAAATTCAACTTTTTAAAAAATAATTCGTCTTTTTGACTTTAAGATTAAATAATTTCGTTGAAAATTTGTGTATTTTGTTTAAATTTTTTTTGTAGATAATTAGTTTTCTTGGTCGAAAATTCATCTGATTGGTTGACAATTCAAAAAATTTTCTATTGAAAATAAATTTTTTCAGTTAAAAATTATTTATCTTCATCTGAAAATGTAACTATTATAGGATTAATTAAAAATTAATCGTATATATATATATATATATAGGTTAAGTTTGAAAATCGTTTTTTTTTATAGAACATTAATCTTCTTGGTTAGAAATTCACCTTTTCCTTTGAAAATTTAACAATTTTGTTGAAAATTCATTTTTTTTCCTTGTTCAATTCAATTCTTTATCCCAGCTTTTATCTAGAAATTGAACTATTCCAGTTTTGGTTAAATTTTATCCTGTAAATTGTATTAGTTAAAACACCAATTATTTGTTAGAAAATTAATTAATTTGTTTTCGATTATGACTTGAAATATTATTTCAGTCGCAAAATTTTTATTTTTAACCCATTCAATTTGAAATTTTTTAATTAGAGAAAGAAAATTTCGTTAATTATCAGCAATATTTGACCGCTCATTTAAAACAATTCATTACAAACAACAGTTAGCACCTATACAAATTTGAACAGAATGGTTTGCATTAGAAAGCCTTGAATTGTTAAATTTGTAATGAGCTAAATTTTCATTTTTAAGGCTGCAATTTTAATTCAAAAAATGATTCAGAATTAATTTAAACTTAAAATAATTTCAAATAATTTGAAACACGATTCAGACTTTTGCAGATTAAAAAAAAAGCTTTTTGAGAATTGTACAGTATTTAAAAAGAATTACAAAAATTGTTGTGATTGCTAAGAACATTGAAAATGTTTTTTAGTTTGACAAATAAATTTTAAGTGAGTATTTGAAAACATTTTAAAAATTAAAAAAAAAGAATCCGGAAGATTTTAAGGAAATTATTTTATTTTGCAGTTTTTTTTCAGGTCAAAAAACGAATTATCTCCAAAAAGTTGATTTTTTTCAGCGAAAAATATGAGTTTTCAATCAAAGAGTTAAACTTTCAACCAAATAGTTAAATTCTTAACCATAATTATAAAACCTTGTTGAAAAAAACAGTATTTTTTTACAAAGTAATTCAACTCTTAGTGAAATAATCGACTTTTAAGCCCAAGAAGATGCAGAGTTCATATTTCAACCAACAAACAATTGTATTTTTGACTAAAAATTATACATTTTCAACCAAAAAGATTAAATTTCTACTAAACAAGGTCAATTTCCAACAAAATATATGAACTTTCAACAAAATTATTTAATTTTAAAGTCAAGAAGAGTTTCATTTACAAAAAAGCTGAATTTTTAACCGAATAATATGATTTTTCAACCAAAACTTTAATTGTCGACCAAATAGTTTAACTTTCACTTACAGTTGAAGTACTTAGTAAAAAAATTAATTTTTTTTTATTAAGGATTAATAATTATAGCTGAAAAGTCAACTATTTGCCACCAAATTAAATTTTTTATTAAAAATTTTACCTTTTCGTTAAAATTGCATCTTTGGGCGTTAAAAGTCAACAGTTTGATAGAAAGTTAAACTATTTGGTCGACAATTAAAATTTTGGTTGAAAATCATATTTTTGGGTTAAAAATTCAGCTTTTTTGTAGTTGATACTATTTTTGACTTTAAAATTAAATAATCTTGTTGAAAGTTCATATATTTTGTTGGATTGACATTGTTTGTAGAAATTTAATCTTTTTGGTTGAAAATGTATCATTTTTGGTCAAAAATGCAATTGCTTGGTTGAAATATGAACTGTACATCTTCTTGGGCTTAAAAGTCGATTATTTCACTAAGAGTTGAATTATTTTGTAAAAAAATACTCTTTTTTCAACAAGGTTTTATAATTAGGGTTAAACATTTAACTATTTGGTTGAAAGTTTAACTCTTTGATTGAAAACTCATATTTTTCGCTGAAAAAAATCAACTTTTTGTAGATAATTCGTTTTTTTGACTAAAAATTAAATAATTTCGTTGAAAATTCATGTATTTTGTTTGAAATTTATCTTTTTTTGTAGATCATTAATTTTCTTTGTCGAAAATTCATGATATTGGTTGAGAATTTAACTACTTTATTGAAAATTTATTTATTGATTAAAATTTTTTTTTTATCTGAAAATGTAACTAATCTAGGATTGATTAAAAATTAATCGTTTTTATCTGGAAATTGAACTATTCAATTTTTGTTTGAAACTTTATCCTGTACATTGTATTAGTTAAAACACTAATTATTTGGTAGAAAGTTAATTCAATTTGTTAAAAAGTTAACTTTTGGGTTGAAAATTGAAATATTTTATTAATTAGATTTTTTTCCTAAAATTAAAAAAACTGCAAAATAAAAAAATTTCCTTGAAATCTTCCGGATTCTTTTTTTTTTAATTTTTAAAATGTTTTCAAATACTTACTTAATATTTATTTGTCAAAATAAAAAATCGTTTTCAATGTTATTAGCAATCACAACAATTTTTGTTATGCGTTTTAAATACTGTACAATTCTCAAAAAGCTTATTTTTTTTAAATCTGTAAAAGTCTAAATCGTGTTTTAAATTGTTTAAAATAAGTTTAAGTTTTAAATTAATTCTGAATATTTTTTTGAATTAAGACTGTAGCGTTTAAAATGAAAATTTAGCTCATTACAAATTTAACAATTCAAGGCTTTCTATTTCGAACCATTCTGTTCAAATTTGTATAGGCTTTAAGTTGTTTGTATTGGATTGTTTAAAATGAACGGTCAAATATTGCTGATAATTAACGAAATTTTCTTTTTTTAATTAAAAAATTTCAAATTGAATGGGTTAAATATAAAATTTTTTTAGTCTTATATCTAGTTCCTTATTTCTATTTCCTGCGATAGCGCAATTTAAGACTTGTTAGCAAGCGAGTGAGCGAGCGAACGAAAGCGAGAGTGCAAGCGAG
>NC_046660.1:124024853-124026403 GCF_010883055.1 Belonocnema kinseyi | reverse complement strand
TCCCATACATTCTCCCATGTTTCCTCCTCCCATTCACATATTCTACACATTCTGTTCTCTTCTTTTTCCCAGTACATCCCCTCCCTTACCTCGTTTCCCAGTGTAAATCGTGCTGTTCTGGTCCACCTTCTCTCTTCCCATCCCTTTTCTAAATACTTTGGCAGCCCTTCCTTTTTTATCATCTTATACCATTTATTGTATTTTGATTCCTCAATCGCCCCCATCTTTCTGTTAATTGTCTTTCCCTCTCCCTTTTTCCAATTCTTCATATTTTACTCCAGTCCCGTCTTCTATTTCTCTATCATTAAAGAACCCCTTCCTTTCTTTTTCCCACCTCGTTAATTCGATCGCCCTCCCTCTACTCTCTTCTACCTCCATCAAACACTTTCTCGCCAACTCCCCTCCCTTTCCCTCCCTCAGCTTTGTCTCAAATCTCCATGCCCTCTTACCCGCTGTAATACTTAACTTATCCCTTTGCGCTTCTTCTCTCACCATATATCCTGGCGTCCTCCAGTCTGCCCCTAGTGTCCACCTTATATAACTTATACAACTTCTCTCTCTACTCCTCCTAGCAAATCCAAAAAATATTTCTTCCATTCTATCATTTCAATATCTTGGTTTACTCTTTTTCTTCGTTTTCTTTCTCTATTTACTACCTTCCATACCTCTTCTTCTGTCCTAGACTTCTCCGCCTCTTCCTCAAACCTTTTATTCTCTTCCTCTTTCTTTTGATAACACAATTCAGTATACTCGTTCTTTTTTTCCTATATTCTTCTTCACTTCTATTCCCCCCTTTACTAACTTCATTATTAATTGTGAACTCTAATCCTATTTTTATTTCTCCTATCATTTTTTCCATCTCCTCGTCCACATTTCCCTCTCCAATTTTGATATTTCTTATTTTTTCTCTAAACTGTTCTTTTCCTTCCCTTGACCAATCACCTTCTCCTACACTTTTTACATTTGATCCCCTTTTACTCATATTGCTATTCCTTTTTTGTCCCTCCAATGTCACTATTAAGGGAGAGTGATCCGAATCAATATATTCTCCTACTTCTAGTTTCTTAACCTTCTCTCTTACCTCATCATCCACTATCACATAATCAATTACCGCTCCCCTTTAACTTCCTGAGCGTGTATATTTTCCTTTTTCATCCCCTTCTATATTCACGTTTAAGATATACCATCCCAACTCCTCCAAGCTCTTCAACAACTTTTTGCCCTCCCCATTTAGTACCTTATCTTTGGATTTTCTTCCTTTCTCTTCTCCCCAAACCCTTCCTCCTCTGTCTCCTGTTCTCGCATTGAAATCACCACCTATTATCATCCTAATCTCTTCTTTATTTTCTTCAATCATTTCTTCAATCTCCTCTGCTTTTTCCTGCATATCACCGTTCACATAAATCCACACTACCTTCCACTTCTCTCCTCCCATCATAGCCTCTTCGACTATCACTCCTTCTTTTTGTTCATTCCTGTCTTTTTTATCTTTCCCTGTTATACATTCATTCCTTACTCCCATCACCATTCCTCCCATTGCCCTGCCCTTT
>NC_046660.1:124020678-124024753 GCF_010883055.1 Belonocnema kinseyi | reverse complement strand
AGGGTGAACACGCTGGGGCTTACATACATGGCGAGTTGAATACTATCCGAATTGCACAACAGCAGGGGAGAAGCCATTATACAGGGGTATTTTCATATTTCGCGCCTTTAAAGTTGCTTTGGATCGCCTATTCGGCCAAGTCCGTGTATCTTCGGATCAAGTTTATGATAGTTTCCATGGTTGCGTTCGAAACTTCAAAAGGTTATGTTCAGATTCACCTGTTTTCCCTAATCGCTGTCAGTAAATGTAGGCTATGTTAATTTAAAGTTTACGGATGTAATATTTCATTCACTTTATTTGAAACATATTCTGTCTATTCATAACATACCTTTTTTATGCAGTAAAAATAAGCGTTAAACACTATTCACTCTTCGCCCACTGGAAGCACAGAATATTATTACTATTTTATAGTATTTGTCACTCAGCAGGCATCCCATAATGTTATTGGCACAGAAAAAAAATTACGTTTACTTCTCAGTTCACATTTCTCACTACATTATTAATTAAAGACTTTTATTATCACTTTCGATTTTTTCGTCAATTTCAAAATTGGCTTGTCTTATGCTTTTTATTATTTAAATAACTATAAATAAATTGTAGTAATTGTACAAAGTTAACTAAAGTAATGTTTTTATTGTTTTCGTTATCATAAATTACCTAAAGTATAAAAAATATCTCTGTGAGGTGCGTAACCGGTACAATTAGAAGGAATTAAATATATTGAAAACACGTTCTCTTTGGGAGAATAGAAAACTGTGGCGGTCGCTATGTAAATAGAAGTGAATGAGTTTAGCAGGTATCTTATCCTTATTGTGGCATTTTAGACAGATGAAAAATCGCGCATTCAAAATAATAGAATAATCTTCACTTTTGCGCTGAAATCTGAAAATATTAATTTTTCTCTATTCTACGCTTATTACCGGGCACGCTATTCGGAACTTCACACCCGGCGGGAAAAAAGCCGTCAACGACCAATGTTGCCGGCACCAACAAGATTGTTCCGTTGACAGCGCCGGCAAAATTGCTCCGTTTCCGGCAACGGCAGGTTAAACTGTATTTATTAAAAATAAACTTTTCGCTAAAAGGCCCAAAAAGAAATAAGGACCAACGAAGACAATTGTTTAACAATGAATCAGAATTAGAGTGATGAGGTAAGTATCGTTTATGTAAGATTATTTACTTTCAAAACCACAGCCTACTCATACATAACTGTCAAAGATGATAACAGTACATGTAATCTCGAAAACAATGAGCACCCTCTCAACTTTTATTCATACGCTCATAACCTTACCATTTTTCATCTTCAAAACGTCTAATTATAAAGAAAACTTATTTTCCGAATATTTTTAGGAAAAAATGTACATTATTTCTGAGAAAATCAATAAAATTCATTACATTTAAACATGAACACATTTTTTTCAAAGAATCCCAGTGGGCGCAAAATTTGACGACGTCTGTACACCATCTTTACGACAACTGTACGACATCCTATGTCCATGTAGTTAAGGTGTCTTTAAGATATCGTAAATAAGTCGTATGATCTGACGATGTATTTACGATATCGCAGACACCGAAACGACATAGACATAGGATGTCGTAAAGACGTCGCCAAATTATGTGCACACTTGGATGGCATCAATATTCAAAGGTGCAGAGTCGTCAAATTCAGTCATTTAAAACCTTCACTTCGCTTCATTTGCATAAATAAACAATCTATTCTTCAATTGCTTTTCAGTGAACATTTATATTTTTAATTTGTGTACAAACAATCTTTTTCTTATTTATTCACACTCCTTCTGAAAAATAACCTTCAAAACAATATGCAATTATACAGGGACATTTTCATATTTCGCGCCTTTAAAGTTGCATTCGGATCGGCCATTCGGTCAAGTCCGTGCATTTGTGGATCAAATTTATCGTAGTTTCCGTGGTTGCGTTCGAAACTTGAAATGGATACAAGTGTCAAAACAATATGGTTATGTTATACATCAATTACAAGTAATAAAAGTGTTTAAGTAATAATGAAGTGAGACATGTGAACTGAGCAGTAAACATCATTTTTTTCTGTGCCAATAACATTATGGAATGGCTGCTCAGTAACAAATACTATAGAATAGTAATAATATTCTGAGCTTCCCAGGAAAAAAGAACCAATAGAAAGCGAGTCGGTTTGAATTGCGTATCTGTCATTTACAGATTAAAATAATAAATATACAATCGGTTAACCACATTTTTAATCGATCACCTGTGCGCGGTGCTTTAAATCTGCCATTCCACATTCGTCAAAATGTTGAGTGAATAGAGTTGAATAAGACTGACTAGCCTGAAATAATTCCTATGAGCATTATACGATTCATTAATGTGCATATGAATGGGTTGAGATTCAATATGAAATGAAGTTCTTAAAAGATCACACCTAATGGTAAAAGTACGATGCGCAGATAGCAAATTTAAATAAGCGTGAATCTGCCAATGTTAGGTTACCTCAGGCTGTGTTCAACTGAGTGGACTATGCAGATTAAAATTTTTAAGAATTAATTGTCTCGAATGAGAAGTATGATGTAATAAATTTGAATAGTACAATACTGATTGATAAAAAATTACAGAAATTCAAATTAAATAATATTGTGATATATTATAATTGATGCGACAATTTATTTATAAATTCAATGATTATTTAGTTGTAATTCTCTTTTCAAAGTAGTTTCATTAGATTATCCTGTACAGTAATTATAAGATTTACACTGAATTAAGCGCCAGTGACATTCATCTTATTCAGTACACACGCTAATGGCTGCAGGGAGTCCACATATTAGAAACAAAATCTGCAATTCGCTTATATCCATTTGCAACATAAGCATCCAAATGTTCAGAATTTCAATACCTGAATTTTTGGAAAAGGCAATTTCGATAAGATAAAACGTGAGTGTTAGTTTCTGTAAATGTAAGATTCATATATTGTAAATGTGAAATAAATAAAATTCTTAACAATCTGGTGTGGTGTGATGAAAGTATGTCAAACAAAAAAACGTTCAGCAAAATCAATTAAAATGCCTGAAAATAAATAGTCTGTAAATAAAAATAAAGTACATGTATGTCAGCATTTTCTTAAAAGGTGCCAATGGGGCTATTATTTCATAAATAATTAAAAATATTTAAATTAAATTTGTTTTATTTAAATTAATAATTTTCTATTGGAATTATCGTTCCTCTATCAGTTGATGCTGATTCATAACACAGGCCCACAAAAAAAAAACAAAAGTGTCTGTGCAATTGACCAGACCTATATATTCTTATGTCTTTTTCGACGCTGAATCCGAATTTGCAATAAAAAAGTAGGGTTCAGCTACTTTTTTATGGAGTTTTGCTCGAAAAACCTCATTTTTTACGGTTTTTTCATGTTTTTTTTTAAATAAAAAAAAATAAAGAAAATTTTTATTTTTTTGACTTCAGAATCGAATTCTACGGGAAAAAATACATCGAAAACCATGTTTTGATTTTTTTTTTACAAAAATTTCAACCCACCATACGGCGATGAAAAGGCAGAAAACCGCGAAAAGTGAAAATTTGCTTCAAATTTGATTAAAATTACATTAAAATCAAGTTTTACGATTTTAAATCGATTTATAAACATTGAAAATACTTTACTGGGAGTTTTTGAGGACGCTGATCACGAATTTTAAGTCATTTTTTTCAAAAAACAACTCCTAGTCGGCGTAAGTGGACAATAAATGTGATAAATTGATATTTTTTTCAAAAAATCGATGTTTTGGATACTGTTCTGGAGGTTTTCCACTACATGAATCACACAACTAGAAGTTTTTTCGACCCTTGATCATAAAGTAAGACTTAGAACCTATGTATAGCGATATTCATGAACTCCGTTATAATATTTTTAGCTTCTTTTAAGAAGTGCCTTAGAGTTTTAATGGGTTAATCAATCGAGTTTGTAGAATTTTCGCTAATACTTCGGAACTGCGATAGTGAGATGTTGGATACTAGATATTGGCGATATCTATTTTTATTTTTGTCTTCCAAAAAAATATTTTAAATAAAGTTTTAAAGTGTTTTACGC
>NC_046660.1:124009957-124020578 GCF_010883055.1 Belonocnema kinseyi | reverse complement strand
GTATATACCTGGTTTTAATTCGTCAATAAGTCCTTTTACGTCAATGCAGTAAACTAGCCCTGAATCTTCTTTAAAATATTTTCAAAAGGTTTTCTCTCGGTCGCGATATTCACTTACTTTAGTTCCCTTTGTCAGCATATGTCGCTTTTTAAAGTCTGAAGCACTTCTTAAAAGAAGCTAAAAAAAAGTTCTAGTTTTGTGATTCATGTAGTGGAAAACCTCCAGAACAGTATCCAAAACATCGATTTTTTGAAAAAAATATCAATTTATCACGTTTATTGTCCACTTACGCCGACTACGAGTTGTTTTTTGAAAAAAATGACTTAAAATTCGTGATCAGCGACCTCAAAAACCCGCAGTAAAGTATTTTCAATGTTTAAAAAGCGGTTTAAAATCGTAAAACTTGATTTTAATGTCATTTTAATCAAATTTGAAGCAAATTTTCACTTTTCGCGATTTTCTGCCTTTTCATCGCCGTATGGTGGGTTGAAATTTTTGTAAAAAAAAATCAAAACATGGTTTTCGTTGTATTTTTTCCCGTCGAATTCGATTCTGAAGTCAAAAAAATAAAATTTTTCTTTATTTTTTTTTATTTGAAAAAAAAACCAAGAAAAAACCGTAAAAAATGAGGTTTTTCGATCAAAACCCCATAAAAAAGTAGCTGGACCCTACTTTTTTTATTGCAAATTCGGATTCAGCGTCGAAAAATACATACGAATATATAGGTCTGGTCAATTGCACAGACACTTTTGTTTTTTTTGTGGGCCTGTGTAATCAGTACTGAATGGGTCCGGGAACAAAATTACGTGGCTGATTAAAAAAGTTGATTTCTCATTTAAGTCTCACTCTAACCTATGCGCGACTATCTGGAATTCCAGTGCCAGATACGCAATTCAGAAGACTTTAAAACCCATTCAAATGCAAGTGAATGGATTTTTGTTTCCTGGGTTCCAGTGGGCGAAAAGTGAATTGTGTTTAACGCTTATTTTTACTGCATAAGAAAAGTATGTTATGAATAGACAGAGTATGTTTTAAATATAGTGAATGAAATATTACGTGCGTAAACTTTAAATTGACATTACCTACATTTACTTACAGCGAATAGGGTAAAGAGGTGAGTCTGAACATAACCTAGAAATAATGACAGATCGGTCCGGCATATTTATTATACTTTCCATTGATTATTCTTTATCAAATAAATGTTTTGTGGTTTTGTATGTTTATCACTGACAATCTCGGCAGTAATAATTTAAATAATAATTACTTGTTACCAATTTAACACTCATTACTTATTAATTAGTTCAATAAGTTAAACATTATTTCTAAATTTAATAATTGATTACCATTGTTTTTTTCAGAGATCGATCCTAGAAGAAATACATATCGGGAAATGCAGACGTAATTGGTGCTTTTCAATCAACATTGTTGAAAAATCGTTATCTCTGGACTTTATCCCAAGACTGGGGATTGATCAGCCTAAAATTAATTATCTGAGTCATTTGAATGATATAGGCGTATCAAAAAGATAACTCGAAGCAATTTAACTTGCCCAAATTTTAATTGATACAATTTTTAGGGATTTTTTTATTATCGTAAATGTTTTCTCTGGACCTCATCTCATAATTTGGATTGATCAACCCATAAAATAAATTTAACATTAACATAAAAACATGAAGTAATAAATCTAGAAGAGAAATTTTAGACAGGAATTTTCATTCCAATCTTTTTTAAAATTATTCTATTTTTGAACTTGCTATATCTGGATCTGATTTCAAAATTGGCATTTGATCAGCACCTAATATATATTTTAAGTAATTTTGATGGTATCGGTGTATCAAGAAAAAAAAATCTCGAAGCCCGGATTGTAATGAATAAAGTTTTTAGGGACTTTTTTATTTCCGTAAATGTTTTTTCTGGACCACATCTCAAAATTTGGTTTGATCAACGAATAAAATAAATTAAACGCTTGTTGGTGATAGGATTGCATCAGTAATAAATCTAGAAGAGCAATTTCAGACAGGAAATTTCATTCCAATTTTCTTAAAATTATTCTATCTTCGAACTTGCTTCATCTAGATCGGATTTCCAAATTGCCATTTAATCAGCACCTAAAAGAAATTTTAAGTAATTTTGAGGGTGTAAGTGTATCAAAAAAAAAACAATCTCGAAGCAATTTGACTAGCCCAAATTTTAATTAATAAAGTTTTTAGGGACTTTTTTAAATTCGAAAATGTTTTCTCCGGACCAACTTTTTCTTTAAATTATTGTTTTTTCGAAATTGGTATCTCTGGAGATGGTTTGCAAACTGGCACTTGATAAGCCCTTAGATTTATTTTTGAGTCAATTTAATGGTATAGGTGTATCAGAAAGATATCTCGAGGCAATTTAACTTGCCCAAATTTTTATTAATAAAGTCCTTAACGAGTTTTTTTATTTTAGAACATACTTTCTCTGGACGTCATCTCAAAATTTCGTTTGATCAATCGATAATTAACATAGGACAACCTCTAATAGAAAAGATAACATCTGAACAAAATTTACAGAATTGGTGTCTTTATTTCTAACAACATAATTTAAAGTTGAACGAGGCCTCAAACACATTAAAATAAAATTTCGAGTAGCTTTGAATTGCACTCAAACATTTTTATTTTCTGATAAGATACCAATAATGTATGAATTTGATTTTCAGACCTGATAAAACAGATAATTATAGAATAATTTCTAAAAAAAATGGAATAAAAATTCCGACCTAAAATTTCGCTCATACACTTCTTTCCGATACACTGCTATCCTCAGAGATTTTTGAATTTATTTCAGTAGTTGATCAAACGAAATTTTGAGATGAGGCCCAGAGAAAACATTATTGAAAATAAAAAAGTCCCTAAAAACTTTATTATTTCAAATTTGGGCTAGTCAAATTGTTTCGAGATTTTTTCGATGCACCTATACCCTCGAAATTACTTAAAACTGATTTTAGGTGCTGATAAAATGCCAATTTGGAAATAAGATCCAGATATAGGAAGTTCGAAAATAGAATAATTGTTTAAAAAAATTGGAATGAAAATTCCTATCTAAAATTGATCTTCTAGATTTATTACTGATACACTCCTATCCTGAGAGATTTTTAAATTTATTTCAGTAGTTGATCAAACCAAATTTTAAGATGAGGTCCAGAGAAAACATTTTCGAAATTTAAAAAATCTCTAAAAACTTTATTAATTATAATCCGGGCTAGTCAAATTGTTTCGAGATTTTTTTTGATACACCGATACCCCCAAAATTACTTAAAACTGATTTTAGGTGCTGATCAAATGTTAGTTTGTAAATGAGATCTAGATATAGCAAGTTCGAAAATAGAATAATTATTTTTTTAAAATTAGAATGAAAATTCCTGTCTAAAATTGTTCTTCTAGATTTATTACTGATACAATCTTATCATCAACAAGTGTTTAATTTATTTTATTGGTTGATCAAACCAAATTTTAAGATGATGTCCAGGGAAAAAATTTTCGAAAATTAAAAAAATCCCTAAAAATTGTATCAATTAAAATTTGGTATGTTAAATTGATTAGAGTTATCTTTTTGATACGCCTATAACATTCAAATGACTCAGATAACTAATTTTAGGCTGATCAATCCCCAGTCTTGGGATAAGGTCCAGAGATAACGATTTTTCAACAATGTTGATTGAAAAGCACCAATTACGTCTGCATTTCCCGGTATGTATTTCTTCTAGGATCGATCTGTGAAAAAAACAATGGTAATCAATTATTAAATTCAGAAATAATGTTTAACTTATTGAACTGATTAATAAGTAATGAGTGTTAAATTAGTAACAAGTAATTATTATTTAAATTATTACTGCCGAGACTGTCAGTGATAAACATACAAAACCACAAAACATTTATTTGATAAAGAATAATCAATGGAAAGTATAATCAATATGCCGGACCGATCTGTCATTATTTCTAGGTTATGTTCAGATTCACCTCTTTACCCTAATCGCTGTAAGTAAATGTAGGTAATGTCAATTTAAAGTTTACGCAAGTAATATTTCATTCACTTTATTTAAAACATACTCTGTCTATTCATAACATACCTTTTTTATGCAGTAAAAATAAGCGTTAGACACAATTCACTTTTCGCCCACTGGATGCGCAGAATATTATTACTATTTTATAGTATTTGTCACTCAGCAGGCATTCCATAATGTTATTGGCACAGAAAAAAATGACGTTTACTTCTCATTTCACATGTCTCACTTCATTATTACTTAAACACTTTTATTATTTGTAATTACTATATAACATAACCTATATTGTTTTGACACTTGTATCCATTTTAAGTTTCGAACGCAACCACGGAAACAATGATAAACTTGATCCGAAGATGCATGGATTTGAACGAATGGCCGATCCGAATACAACTTTAAAGGCGCGAAATATGAAAATACCCCTGTATAATGGCTTCTCTCCTGTTGTTGTACAATTCGGATAGCATTCAGGTCGCCATGTATGTAAGCCTCAGCGTGTCCACCCTGTATAATGTAAAGACGGCCCTATACATATTTTGTTAATAAATTATTCAAGGCAAATTATAATTTTATTTTTTTTATTTAATTATTGTTTTATTATGATTACAACAATTATTTTAATAAATTTGCAACAAACATGATTTTTAATTAGAATATATACAGTTCGAATTGTAACCGCCAACGTTTCACTCATAAGAACGTATTAAATTGTCATCAAATATTGATACGATTCAATATCATTGGTTGTATGAACATAATACTTCCACAAAACCAATTCAATTGACTTCATTTACCGAATTTTGTGGGCGAAATTAATAACTATTTATCTGATCGAAAATTATAGTCGGCAGATAGCTTTCTCGATAAAAGGTATTAAAACGTATATTTCAAATATGCGATTGGTCACGCATTAAAAACTGTTCAAATTCTACGATATGTGTATACATATTTATTCAATTCAATTCGATCCTTCTAACCGGGTATTGCGAATGACGTTGCTAAAAGGTATAAATTAACTTCGAAAATGTCTGAATTCAATATTGCAGTTAACATTGCAAACAAATTGCAAGTGTTCATTATTCATCATTATTGCGACTTCGCAGTGCGACATCGCATCAGTTACTCATTTTCGTCGCTTTAATATCGCATCAACATCGCAACGCGACCTCGCAGCACACTAGCTCCGAATAGCTTTTGCTCTACGTATGCGAGGTTTTCGTGCAATATTAGCGCGATGGGTTTCAGGGCGGGCGGGGCGGTCCGTTTAAATTAAAAGCAAACTGCATGCAATCTTGTTGTTACATGATTGGAAGGTTCGCGCAACCTCGCAACGAGGTTTATGCGAAGTTCACCGTTTACTGGGATGCGCTAAATAAGACGAGATTTTTTAATTTAACTCAAAAATAGTATATTATTATATAATTTATAATTATAAATGAGTATAATGAAAAAATTCATCAATTAAAAATAAAAAGTGTTAGTAATTTGAAGAAAAATTTAAAAAGGGAGAGTCGGGTTAACAACGGCCAACCATTGAATAACTGCTCGCCCGGTACATGACGAATAAAAAAGGCCCATTATATGACTGTTGCATCACTCTTAAAAGGACCTTGAAAAGGACCTAACTCTCTATGACTATCTCTGAGACTAAATCATTTAAATCGATTTTGCAGATAGTCTCAAACAGGCTAAGCTATTTTGCTTGAGAATACTCTGAGATTTCTATCGATAGGGTAAAAAATGAAAGTTCTTATAAATCCTCAATAAATTCTCGCATTCTCGGCGATATACGGCAACGTTCTCCATTATCTTCTCCCAATCTTTGTTACCGAGAATTTTATCACTCTAGTTGGGGCTTTCCTGGCGGATTGAAGGAACCGAATGGAGCCTCTATAAAGTGCCCGTAAAGAACCCATTGGGTCCCCATTCGGTTCCTCTTTAAAAAACTAAAAAAAAGCAAAATAAACTGTTAAATTGTTGAAATTTTGATTCTACGTTAAAATTCCCTTTAGAAGGTCACGGAATAATAGCAATAGTTTTTTTTTGCAACAGTAAAAAATAAAAAAAAATATGAGACGTACAACGCCTGTTGACTGCTACACTTCAAACGCATCACCTGTAAATACCAGTCAACAGGCGTTATAGATCATATATTTTTAAAAATATTTTACCGTTGCAAAAAAAGGTATTGCGGTTACTCCGTGAGTTTCCAATAGAAAATTTAACGTAGAATCCGAATTTGAACAGTTCAAAAGTTAATCTTGCTGTTTTTTTTAGTTTTTTTTTATAAAAGGAACCCAATGGGGTTTTTACGGGTACTTTGTAGAGGCTCCATTCGGTTCCTTCAGTCCGCCAGGGTTACCATATGACTTGGTACGACGCTGCCTTGCAATACTAGGGTTAGATTTTCTCGCCGAGATCTAAGTGCTTCCATTTTAAATTATTTTTGATTGAAATTAAATATAAAGTATCAAACACTTTTTGAAATAGGTGATATTCTAACTAGGTATCATTTTTTTTAAATCAATCAAAAATTGTGCGTTTTACAGAGGTTTTTAAAAAGCAGAAAATGTTTTTTTGTCACTGAGGTTATTAAAACGTCCTTGAACTCAAAAGTTCTTTATTTTTTATCGGTTTTAGACAGTGGCGCCAATCCTATGTGAATCAGGTCGAGCGGATCTACTTCAGGCTGGCACCCCCCACCCCCTCTGTTTGAGAAAAAGAATGTGATGAGCAAAAAAAAAGGAGAAGAGTGGTTATTATCAAAATGATAACAATCATGTTAAATTTCTACGTTAAAACACATTTCTTTCCTCAGGCGCTTATGTAGCAAATAAATTCTAGAAATACATGAATGGCGCGCCAAAATTTCAAACATTAAATTAAAGAAATTTCTTTTCAGCTTATTTTAATAATAAATAATTGATAATAATTTTTCTATACGATAACACTTAAATTGTTAGGACATTAATGATTTATTTTCATCAGTTATTCAAAAATTACTTAGGTTTCTACTCAGCGGCACTAACCCCAAAGAAGTATAAAATTCTACGGAGGGGTAAAAATTTCCAACAGTGGCGGGAAGATGGATCGAGAATATCTGAAATATTACTCAATGAAATCATTGTCATATTACAAATTTTTGAAATATGTTCAGTGTTCTTAAAATATTAGAAAACAGCGTTTAATCATTGTTTAGTTTTTACTATTATAATAATATAAAATGTGGAGATAGAAATAAAAGTGTTGTGTTATGTAAAGAAGGTGAGTAAACAGTGACTATAACAAAGCCACCGAACGGGTCCTCGGGTTCCGGATAGAGGGTCCCTGTACCAAGGACTTCTGCTGAATATAGATACAAAAATGGATAGGCAGTCGCGGACAATTGTCCAGAGGTGGTCCCGAAGGAAGTAACCCCCAAGCGGAGGTGTGAAAACCGTGGCGAAAGCTGAATCGCACCTGGGTGAGGTGCCTAGAACGGTAACTCTGGGGTACCGGCCCACCTCTCAAAGTACGCAGCTTTATCCTTGCATGCGGGACTCTACAAGGATGGACGAACACCTTTTTCTAGCTTCTCATGGGAACGACAATGACAACACCATACATAGTTGTAGTATATGCTGTTCAAAACAACAGAATGCGCAGGGCTACCGACATGGGTCGGCCAACAATGTCGACCACTCTAGAGCTGGGGGAGCCAATGAAAATGGATTCAATGCGATGGATTGGCGGAATCTCGGTACCTTTAGTTGGACGGAGCGTTTGAATCACGACTTGCTAGAGTGCTACGATGCGAGTGTGCCCCCTGAATGGGGTTACATGGCACGGCTGCATGCTCTCTGGTGCGAGAAACCATGCAGAACCACTCCAAAAAAAAGGGCTATGTAAGTGGAACGCCTACTCTACCACAGCTAGAACAAGCCGGCAATAGAGAAAGAGAGGCGACACAAGGACCAACCGCGGGCAGGCATCCGATAGAGGAAGAGCGATGCTTTATGACCCGAAGAAACAGCAACACCAAGGTTTTTCTTAAGCCTTAAGATCTGGCTGAAATGGATGACGAGCTTCGTGGACATTTTTCCGAAGAATCCGACCTCTGGGCTATCAATTATTGTATCTATTGAGTACGGCTACGGAAACAGCCTGGCGTTATCTATTGCCTGAGAGTTGAAATTTCTTAGGGATAAATTCCACTTATTTACATGCATGGACATAGGAAACAAGGAACTAGGCATGCCATTGCGGGGGTGATGCAATGAGGGGGAGGGAGTTCCGCCACCTTTTGATGTCCCGCGACAAACATGGTAGCGCCCATATGTTTATATTTTCATGCACAGTTTGTCGGCAAAAATGCTCGTGCGTATAATCAAATGGCACATCGCAAGATGGCGTCTCTCCCCACTCATGGAATTCTCCCCCCTCCCGTGGATTCAACCCCGCTCGCCCAAGTTAGGATGGCATGCCTAGTCCCGTGTTTCCTATGTCCATGTTTACATGCAATTGAAAATAAATAAATTTATGCTGAAAATAAGAGTTTAATTATCAAATAACAGGAGTGCCTGTAGAAAAGCTGATAAAATTTCGAGATAGGGAAAAAACTTGCTCGAGTTTATTGCACGGTCTGGTCGTAGTTGTGTTTTGAATTTCTGATGTGTATGACAGACCTCCGATCGGATTATAAGTATCACATAAAGTATTTCAATACTCTTCTATCTTGAAAAAGAAATACTAAGATATCTGGAAAAATTATTGTGTTAACAGGGTAAGTAATATTCTATTTTTACAATCCATTATTTTTGTAAACGTAATGCTAGTTGTGAGATCTTGAGGTTAGAAAGATTAATTATCCCATAATGTTTATGGAGTATATTTTATTTTAATTTGAATTTTATGAAGCACATTTTATTTTCATTTAAATGTCATTAAGTATTTTATTAGTTGTCTTGAAATTTAAGTAAAGCTTTTTTTTTAACAATTTGCAATGTTATGTGAAAAGACTTTTTTTCTTAAGTTTGTTGATTATGGCAGAAGGGGCAGAAACGACAGAACGCTGTCAAAAAGCTAGGAAACGCAAATCGAATGCTTGTGTGGTAAACTGTTTTAACAGTTTTAAAAATACTCTTCCTGGTGTGCATTTTTATGCTTTCCCAACGGCTATTAGACCTTTTGAATAGATTAAAAATTAATTAAAAACTTAAAATGATATCAAGTAATTTAAACGAAGTTTTTGAAAATAAATCAGAACTTCTAAGCATATTTTAAACTGAATAAAATTTTTCCTACAATTTTTAGAAAATCTTAAAAATTAAAAAAAAAAATCCGTAAATTCTTCCTGAGTCATTTTTAATAAAATTGGAATTCACTTAAAATCGTTTTCAATATTCTGTTAAAATAATTTTTGAAAATGAAGAATTATTTTCAATTTTTCTAGGATTGTTAAGAAAATGTTTTTATTCGTTTGGAGCCTTTCACAATTCTTAAGAAGCCTCTAAATTTGGTGTAAACTGCAGAAATCTACGTTTTGTTTTAAATTAGGTTGCTTGACCATTTTTAAAGCTTATGATTTATTCTTTAATTTAGGGTATTGGAAATCTTAACCTGGATTTATATTTTTAGAACTTAATCTAAATTTATGAACTCTATAATTTATGAATGTTAAAAATTCTTAATTTTACTAACAAGGTCACTTTTCAGAGAGGTGTCTTTCAGAGCGACACCATGAGCCCACTCCTCTTTTGCCTTACATTATTGCCACTATCTCTAGGACTTCGCCATTCCGACGGGTACTCTTGCAGCAAAACTGCAGAACGAAAGTGCGAGGTCACTCATGTATTTTACATGGACGATGTTAAGGTCTATGCTGAAAACAAAGAGCAGCTACATCTAGCTCTAGGGATTGTCGAACGATACACTAAGGAAATAGGAATGGAATTTGTATTAGACAAATGCGTCAAGGTTTATTTGAAGCGAGGAAAACTTAATGGCATCCCTGAAGACCCTGAGCTCATCGATAGAAGCGTTGCACGACACCTTTGCGCTAGAGAGACTTATACATATCTGGGCGTGCCACAGAACCGCATTCAGGATGTGTCATCTATAAAGGATACTCTCCGAAGCAGATACAAACGTCTCCTCCGGCAGATTTGGTCTTCCGAACTGTCGGCGAGGAACAAAGTATCTGCAACGAACATGCTTGCCGTCCCGCTAGTACTCTATTCATTTGGAGTGATACCATGGATGAAGAACGAGCTGAAATCCCTTGATATCGGGACACGAAAGGTTATGCACATGAACAAAAGCATGCATCTAAAGTCTTTCGTTCCGCGACGCTACATCTCACGCCGTCAAGGTGGTCGTGGAATATTGAATCTTGAATGTCTTCACAACAGGATTATTCTGGGTACAGCACATAGAGTCGCAAATGGAAAAGACCCTCTTCTTAAAATGGTCAGGATGCACGAAGAAGAGGGCAAAGGAGCGTTTCTGTACAAAGCAGCGGAGGAGGCTGCTGAAACAGTCGGACTTAACTTCAGTATTAAGGGTGAGCAAAATGCATCAAATCTAATCTGTCTCGAGTACTCACTCCTG
>NC_046660.1:123973027-124009857 GCF_010883055.1 Belonocnema kinseyi | reverse complement strand
CAATGCGGCACTAAGAGTGCTTTATTACCATCTCTGTCACTCCTACGGCATTCAGCTTAATATCGCTCCTCTAAATGCTCCTAGGGAAATTGAGTCAATTGTAGAAAATGAGAAGTGCCGCATATACTGGAACTTTATATTCTCGACAATTGTTTCTGTTGCACACTCGAGGCAACATAAATTGGTCCCCTTGAACGAGCGTCGTTCAAAACTGATCATTTCATGAAGGAATAGAATTAAATCGCAAAGACAATGAAGTACATCGAAATTATCTCATAGAATATCTAATTAAACATTTTATTAAAACATGAAAGGAAATGTGCAGATCAACTACTATAATTTACGTAGCTTAGAAATTTCGTTATATTGTTGTTCTTGCATGCACAATTGGAAGCCGATACAATCGTTTCAAACTGCGTTTATAATCACCTGCGTTTATTCGCACTGATACAACGCGAATAATCTTGTCTTGCCCTGGATATAATTCTACGATGCGACCTAACTTCCAACGCATGGCTGGAAGATTATCCTCCTGTAGAACGACAAGAGTTCCGATCTTGATGTCGTCTTGATGAGTGGCAGTATGCCATTTACTGCGGCTGATCATCTGGTTTGAATATTCCCTTTGCCACCTGGACCAACAATGATGTCTCATCTGTTGAGCCAGCTGCCAAGATGATAATCGCCCAGTAGTTACGTCACGCAGATCAGCCTGTGGAAAACTGGTTAAAGGACTATCTATCAGTAGATGACCAGGAATCAGTGGAAGGAGATCATTAGGATCTGAAGAGAGTGGTGGAAAAGGACGCGAGTTAAGGATGGCTTCGATTTCTATTACGTAGGTTTCTAATTGTTCGTGAGTCAATAATTTGTCATTTATTGCGCGTAATAAATGATGTTTGAAAGACTTGACGGATGTTTCCCACATACCACCAAAATGTGGAGACCGAGGGGGGGGGGGGGTTCTTTCAATTCAGTACTTGCATCAATAAAATTTGTGGCGTTATCTGGGGAAATTGGTTTTGATTTACTTCGACGAGTGAAAAACCTTTTTAACCTCCCGATGAATGCTTCAGTTGATAAATTGCTAACTAACTCAAGATGAACGGCTTTACTTTCCAAACATATGTAAATTGAAACGTAAGCTTTTACTTTATTGCGGTTCCGATGACGTTTTCCTTGAATCCAAACTGGTCCACAATAATCAATTCCGACATTAAGAAATGGTCAAGTTGAGAGCAATTGATTCTCAGGGACATTTCCCATAATGTAATTAATACCGCGTGGCTATGCTCGAAAACATGTTATACATTGTCCAATAATTTGACGTGTAACACTTCGACCATCAATTGGCCAGTATTTTGCGCGAATTCCGTACAGAGTAGCTTGAGAATCTGCGTGCTTTAGTTTAATGTGCCCTTCTCGTATAATAAGTCAAGTAAGCTGATGATTTCGGGGTAATAAAATAAGAAGTTTTTAATTTTCTGGAATTTTTGTACTTTCCAGGCGACCTCCTATCTTGAGAATTCCGTTATCCAGAAAGGGATTCAAAGAAAGCAATATATTGTCTGAACCTATGTTTTAATCCTACGAAAGCGAACGAATTTCCTTTGTAAATACAGCTGATTTTGCTAGTTTCAGAATTGAAAAATGTGAGGCATCGAGCTCAGCTTCTGATAATGGATCAGAAATGTTGTCTTTATTTTTCGCGTTGTGTATGAAACGAAGACAATAAGCTAATACCCTGTTGAGCCCTGATAAAACTGCATTTGAGGACAAGTGTTATAATCTTGACCGAACCGTTGAGGGCCATTTTGCCAGAATTTCTTGTCTAAAAATTCATGTGGAGTTTGACCCCTTGTAATAAGGTCTGCTGGATTTTCATGTGTGGGGACATGTCTCCAGTCATGTGGATGAGTGAGTGTTTGAATTTCTGCCACGCGATTGGCTACAACGGCGTTCAACGTGTAGGACGGACTGTTTATCCAATGCAGTATAATGGTAGAATCGGACCACAATTGAATTTTATCTACCTTTAATTTGAATGATTTACAGGTTTTTTACAAAGCCATGAACTTGAAGTTCGACGGAATTTGGAACGCTAATGCACCGGTTGAATTGTATGTGATTCAAAAGAGGTACTTGATTTCTATACTCAATCCATGTTTTGTGTAAATTTGAAGGGACCTCCTCGTCCCAGGAAAACTGAGTTTTCTTAAGATTTTGAAGAAAAATATTTGCTGTTACAATATATAATGCTCCATTTGCGAAGATTGAAACCTCCTTTGCATAAAAGTTCTATCAACTCATTTCAAAGGAAAACAGCTTCTTCAAATGTATTTGCTCCTGTTAACACATCGTCGGCATAAAAATTGTTTTGTGGAATCGCGACTGTGACTGGATATTTTTGGCGTTCATCTTCTGTCAATTGGTGAAGCGTGCGGAACGCAAAAAATGGTGCCGTGACTGTACCGAAAGTTACCGTATTCAAAATTTGAATTTTGATGCGTTCTTTTTCGTTTTCCCGCCAAAGGATTTTATGGTAAGGTCTATTTTCCTCAAATAATTGAAATTGCTGATACATTTGATCGACATCAGCACTGAGAGCAAAGGGAAACGTTCGAAATCGTTTGAAAATTGAAAAAAGGTCGTCCCGAATTGTTGGGCCGACCATCAGAGCATCATTAAGTGAAACGTCTGATGAGGATGGGATAGTGACATTAAAAATAACACGCATCTTGGTTGTGAGGCTACTCGTTTTTACGATCGCATGACGCGGGAAAATAAATTCCTGTTCTAAAGATTTGTCGTCTTTCACTACGGTCACGTGTCGCTCGTTTAATTATCCTGGAATGCACTCGAAATATTGAAATTTGATTGCTGGATTTTTTGAGAATTTATTTTCTAGAGAATGAAATTGATTGAAAGCTGCATTACGAGATTCGCCTAATTTTAATTTATTTTCGTTAAAAGACAGTTGAACGGTATAACGTCCCGATTCATCACGTCGTGTGCTGAGTGATGGGTTTGATGAAACACGTCTGCTACTACCCAAACGAAATCTGTTTCTTGGAAAACAGCCGCGTGATTTGTAATTGGGATTCGACCAGGGCACAAGAAATGATAAAAGTATTGCGTACCAAGATTTATGTCTACCTCGGCTGAATAATGAAATTCTGGATCTGCTAGAAAGAGATCTCGTGGAATATTAAAGGAATTGCGATTAATAGGTAATGGAGCCATATTCGTTCCAATTTGTGATACAACAAAAAATGATAAATCATGCGGTGAATTACTGTATCGAGATCTGATAGTCGCGTACGTAATGTATTTCACACTTGTAGAAAGCTCGTCGACAGTATGAAGCGGAACATTTACTGCTATCTATGTGAGTCCGATTTGATTTGCAAACTTCTGCGTAATGACGTGTGGTTGTGAACCAGAATCCAACATAACGCGACATGGATGTCAATTACTTTATGTATCGATAAGATCTACGATAGCGGTGTGTATACCCACTTCTGACGGCACTAAAATTTGGTACATACTGGCGGGCTTAAACTCTGTTGATTAAGAAGGTTTAGAGGGTTCTAAACGTTGAGAAGACTGTAAAACTGTCTCAGAACTTTGATTATTGAAATGTAAAAGCGAATTATGTTTTTTCTCACATTTACGACACCCTCCGAATAAACAATTTTTTGGGTGATGAGTTCCTCGTAAACAATTTAAACAAATACTGGTCCTTTTTGCTGCCTTGTAACAGGAAATCCTTGTGAAAGCAGGGTTTTACTGAGAGTCACTTGAATTTTGTGCCGTTGATATAGCAATGTCCGTAAATGGATGTTGAAAGCGCGAATTCTGACGTGAATGAGAACCAATTTTTGAATTTAAACTTTTGTGTGAATTGTTTGCTTCATTGACACCAGTCCTTGTCACCTCTATATGAGAGCGGCGCTCTAAAAAGTTTAATGTATCTTGTAAAGAGGGAGAATCTTTGTCACAAATATATTCTTCCTATTTTTCAATTGTGTAATTGTTTAATTTACGTTTAATGCGTTTTAATGCGCGAAGAGTTCTGAGATGTTTTTGTGTAGTATCATATAATGAACGAATTGAAAATTCTTGAGAAACTAGCTGTAATTCGAAAATAGCCTTTGCGTTGCAATTAATAATTCATTTTTTATCATGGTATCGGTTTTTTTAAAAGATCCCAAGCTACTGTGTAATTTTCACGAGTTATTTGGAGGGAAGCGATGATATTGGCTACATCGCCTGTTAAACAACCCTTGAGATAAAGAAAGTTCTCAATTTTCAATAGGTCAGGATCATTGTGGATTATCGAATTAAATGAATCATAGGCTTCCCAATAAGTGTCAAAACTGTCTGAAAAGTTTAGAATCTTTAAGTCTGGTAAATTGCTTCTTAGAGCGCAATGATTTGAATTTTCATTTCTATTTCGAATGTTATGGTCAGAATCGCTGTTTGAATTTATAAGATCAATGTCAGGATTATTAGTTGAAACGACTTCAATGTTAGATCCTGAAGCAGAAGTTAGTGCACTAGATCCTCTATCCGACGGATGAGTATTTGATCCTTCAACAGAAGGGTTTGTATCATTATAGACAATGACAGAATTGACAGGTGGTTTATGAAGTTTAAGCTGTTGTAACAACAGGAGGAATATATCTACCTCTTTTAACTAAAGTTCTCACGCGTCCGAAGATTGAGTAAAACCTATCGTCAAAATTCTCACATTCTCTCTCGTTAATTTTTTCTTCTACGTTACCGTAAGTGAACTTTTCTAATTCATCTTGGCAAATTTAAAATTGTGCTTGAAGAGGTAAATGTTTATCTTTTAACCTGTTTTCTAAATCAACCGTTCCTATATCAGTATCGACATTGCCTGAATTTAACGTTTTTTCAAAGTTGGTTAAATAGCGTTTTATTGCACCACGTGTTTTCTTAAGAATTGAGACGTTTTTTGTAAGTTCGTTGCTTGCCGCGATTTCGTCAAGTGTTTCGTTTTCATTTCTGTCTGTCATTTTAAAGTTCTAAGAAGGTTATTGATTGAAAAGTGGAAACATATAAAAATTGGAAGATTGGTGGTTCTAATAACTAACTTATTTGTAACTTCTCTGCAAACGTTGTGAGAAGTTTTTATGATGTAGATTTGCTCACTAGGATGTATCCGAATCTGCTTGGATCTCGTATTGAAGTTGTTATACTTAATGGACCACGGAGATGTCTGCTGGATCCCAAATGGAAGGTGAACATTTTAAGCTTCTCCTGATCTCAGAATGGAAGCTGTGATGCTTAATGTTCCATGAAGATTTCCGCTGGATCACAAATAAAAGCTGGTCCAAGATGGATGTCTGGACCTCTTGTGAAAAGATCATTGTAATTGTCGAATTTTCTGGATTTTGTGATCTGATACCGCGTCTTAACTGGTTCCTTGAAGCGGCTGGTTCGTGTCGTCCTGATTTGAATATTACTTTTATCGAGAGTTATTGTAACTATCGCGATTGCACTGGATATCACCTTAGAATTTCTGAGTGTCACTAATTATCGGCTGCATAAAGATCACAAAGCACAATGTTTTTTGCTTGGCACGACAGGTTAGTGTTTGTCGGTCGACGTTATTTATCCTTAGCTTAGCATCTATTGGTTAGTTACAACCAATAGATGCCAATAGATACAATAATAAAAATTAAAAAAATGTGACCCTTTTTTTCTTTAAACATTATGATCAAGTATTGACTTAGCCCCAGGAGGGTGTCGACTTTGCCTCAGGAGGGTGCTGACTTTGCCCCACGATGTTTCGTGGGCTTTGACAGATTTTCCATCATTTTCATTTTTTATATAATAATTTGAAAGATCTAAACTTCAATTTTGAACTCTACATCCTCCAAATTGAAGATACTTTTATAGTGTGTCATCAGAATTGAAACTGTTTTAATGGTGAAACTTGCATAATTTTCAACTAATTTAATTTTAATTAATTTGTCTGAGTAATTTTTGCTAATAATTTATTAAATTGATTTATTTTTCAATTCAATTAAATGACACCGTATTATTCAACTAAAATTTTGATTTTAACATTTAAATTCTAAATAGAAGGAGTAGCTAGATTCATTGGACTTCGCCGATACTAAATTTTCTGTAAGATTTTATAGAAATCTATTTTATTCTTTTGAATACAAAATTTATAATTGTTGAGTAATTGTCAAAAATTAAATTTTTTACTTATGCAGCCTTATCTATTTAACTTATTATTATGTATTTTACTGAGAAGTTTGTACACATATTTCCAATACATGCTGAAAATTTTTTCGACATCTACAATAGTTTTTAAAATTTGACCATTTATGAATTTTAATTCATCACACTCAATACCTAAAATTTTTAAACTATTCAAGATATCAACAATTTAAATTTTTTATTGCAAATTTTAATTTCAAAATGGAATATGGTACGAAAAACTGATGATCACGAGAATATAAGGTTTTAGGTATATAAAGAATTTCTTTCACTGAAGCATTTTTTTCATTTCTTACAAATAATAAATTTCCTCATAAATCAATTAAACCCAGTTTTTCCGACTAAATACGAGAAAAACAATTATTGCATCCCACTGAACGGAAGAAAAAGATAAAAATTTAGTAGGAAAACCTCTAACATGACAAAAAAACGACTAAAATGGCAGCACTCAGGTTTATATCAGGGGCGTCAACTTCGATTCATTGTAATTACATTTTTAATTTCATACTTTAATGAAATCTTATTTTATTTTGCAATTTTACAAGCCAATATTTATTAATGAATACAAAACGACAATAAGGACTAAAAGTAATTTGAGAATTCAACATCTTTTTCCAAATTAGAAAATTGGCGAATATCATCGAGGTGCTCAGTATTTGCATACGATCCTGAAAGATTGTGGAGGCGATGGAAGATGCTGCGTGAATATCGGTTTGCCAAACTATCGAATAAAGTCTAACGAAAAAAATGAAAAGCTGGCTTACAGTGGGAAAACTTTCATAAAGTATACAGGGGATTATAACACAACCAAAATTAATTTTTATTAAGAATTCAGTGATTGGAGTTTATCCACACTGTGAAATTTCTTCGACCGTTAATATCATTAATGAGAGAATGTGTTTTATTCCGGTCATACGGTCCAATATGAATAAAAATGGATTCAAATGTCAATGAATCTTTATTCGGCAATTTTAATTGATATAACCAACGTACGTTTCAACCTAGTTGCAGGTCTTCTTCAAGGTAATGCATCACCTAATCTAAAATTTTTTTAACAATATGTAATACATTTGAAAGAATTAACAAATTTTATTTTTAAAAAATTGTATTGTGTATAAATTTACCTGTCCAATTTTGATATTAAAATCCAAAACGAGACATTTCAATTGTGCTTTATTCCTTACAAAGGAGCATAATTTTGGAGTGAACCCATTTTTCTAATTGTCAGAAGTTAAAAATTTTTTTTTGTGTACATAATTTGAAATGTCCTTTTTTTAATATAAGACAAATATATAAAAACTTTAAAATTTGCATCCTCAAAATTAAAATAGGCTTCAAATTAAATAATACTAACTACATTTTAAAATCAACTTTAACCACAACAGTTACTTATTGTTTGGAAGGACAAACATGGACTAACGAATACATAAGAAATGAAGTCAATTTTACATGATTTTTTTTTAAAATTATGTAATAATTGATATATAAATCATTTTTTATAAAATAGTCTGATAAATTTTATTTACATTTAATATTTCAGTTTTCAAATTGATGGAATTTTTAATAAACTTATTTATGAAAATAGACTCTAATATTTTTCTTTTTTGAGTATTGTTTTCACGAGCTAAAATTTTTATATTATTAATCTCAAAATCAAAATAGTGATCAAATTGCTATGCATGTTGTGACAAACCAGTATTTTGATTGCCTAATTCACAATTCCGTTTGTGTTCATAAATACGAGTTTTTAATCTCCTACCCGTCTCACCAATATAAATCTTATTACCACCTTTACAATTTATCATATATACTAAATCAAATAAGTTTTCTTTGTTATCTTCGTCTTTATTTTTAAACAAAGAAAACTTATTAGGTATGTGGTTGTTTGTAAAATATACATTAATGTTATATTTTTTTAAACCACTTCTAAGACGCTCAGAAAGACCTTCAATATAAGGAAATGAGACCTTTAGATCATATTTAGGGTGAGTGATCCAGTGGCTGAACAGTCACCAGTGAATGAACACTAATGCGAAAAATATATAAATATAACCTTTCGAAGTTAAAGTCACTATGATTTTCTACATATTTGAAATCTTGAAGCAATTTTGAAGAGTTTATTATGCAGTTCATTGCAGTAAAATTTTGTAAATAATTAAAAAAATGTCTTGAATGTGAAGCATCATCGATCATGGTGAGTGATGGTGAGAAACTCGTCGACCACTATAAGGTACGTGCCTAAGCAACTACTTGTTTACACTGCTTTTACAAAAAAAATGCTTTGCATTTTCTGCATCAAAGTTGTGCTTTTATATTTCTAAGATATTATTATTCAATTTCCCAAAAGGTTTTTTCACAAAAAGTACGTTTTTTTATTAATAAATGAGTGTTCACGTACTGGACCTTTAAATTGCCTGTGTTCCAGTGAACGAACGCTGTGTTTGTTCATTCAGGCAAAACTGTCACCCCACAGGTCCAGTGAATGAACAGCAGGTGACGGAGACCTGGCTGTTGTTTCGTTACATATAAATAAGCATGTTTCAATTAATGTGACTATAAATACCGAAGATATAAATATAAACTACAAATATTTATAGTTTAAATGTATATTTTTGTGGTTAGAATATTCAAAAAGTACGCACGAACTAAATTAAAGGTAAGGCAACTTTGAGGTTAGAAATTTAATGCTTTTTTTTGCATTTAGAAAACGTTGTTTAACTATAAAAAAAAATTAATTCGTGCTAGGTACTACTGCGTACTATTCAATATATTTTTATAAATGTTTAAAGAATTTCCATTTTTACAACAGTGTAATTTATAATTGTATTTGCTAATTTAATCTGAAGCAACATAGTAAAGTGTTGTATTACAAATTTTATGTGTCCCAAAAATCGCAGTTTTCTATTGTAGTCACTAGATAAGAGTTATCTATTTTTAAACGAAACGTTGTATTTTTTGTAAGGTTAAAAGCACTGATAGAAATGTTTTAAAAATAAATATTGCAATAAAAAATTAGGAAATGTTAACCTAATTCTGTGTTCAACTTTTGTATTCCCTCCCTTTTTTATATCTAAATGTCTTGTGGTTTTTATTGAAGTAATATAGTTAATGAATTTCGCAACACTTTCTAGTATTTTACATTATTTAATTGCTTATTTTGTAATGTACCTATGCAGTTTTACACCTAAGTCCTAATTCTAATTTGTAGTGATTATAGTGTTCATTCACTGGTGCTCTACTGTTCATTCATTGGCTCACAGTGTTCATTCACTGGTGCTTTCGTTAATTTTGCACTATTTAATTATTTTTTGTAAAGCTTATCGGTAAAAACAAAATTTGTTTATCGGATTATGAAATTTGAACCCTTAAGAATCTATTTTCAAAAGTTTTGTAAGAATAATCAATTGTTATAACGTGAAATGGACTATTTGTAATCAGTGATTTCCTTAAGTGTTCATTCACTGGGTCACTCACCCTATTATAAGTTTCAATCCATTTTTTATTTTTAGATGAATTATTATAAATTTCATGGATTCTTTCTTTAACGATTTTGTTTACTAATTGGAGTGGGTAATTATTTTGTACAAGAGTAATTTTTAGTTGATCTAAATTTTCTTTGCGGAATTGAATATTACTTAATTTAACACATCTATCAATAAGACCTTTTATCAGACCAATTTTTTAAAAAAATATATGATGAGAATTATAATTCAAATAACGTTCTGACCAAGATGCTTTTTTATACCAATTTGTTATTAAATTTTCCTCTGAAGTTTTAATAATTAATAAATGTAGATAAGAAATAGAGTTACTCTCCTCTTTTTCAATCACGAACTTAATTGAATATCGTCTACGTATCTTTTATAAAGAATAGGTGTAAAAGTTAAACTGTCCAGACCTCTTCTCTCTAAATCTTCCATTACTAAATTTGATACAATAGGGGATAATCGGGAGCCCATAGGACAACCTGAAGCTTGTTTAAAAAATTTATTGGTAAAAGAAAAAACGGTGTTATTTACTACTGTCCTAGTGGCAAGAATAAATTCATTTTTGATATTTTTGTTAAATTATGACTTAAATTTAATTTTTCTTCTATGCAATCTAATGCAAGGTCCATTGGAATATTATCTAACATTGATACTACATCCAATGAAACCACAGAATGTGAATCCGGAACTTTAACATTTTTCAGTTCTTCTTTTAATTCCCAACTATTCTTTACAAAAGCTTGAGTTTTGCCAGAAATTGGTTTTAAATAATTTGCAATGTATTTTGATAAATCATAAGTTGGTAAACCTACAGTGGAAACATTAAACGCCATTTTAAATCTGTTTTGTGCACTTTTGGTAAAGCATATGCCTGGATGCATATGTCTGGACAGTTTAACTTTTACACCTATTCTTTATAAAAGATACGTAGACGATATACTAGCAATTGTTCCTACTGATAAAATAGATGAAATCATTAAGACTTTCAACAATATGGAAAATTCAATTAAGTTCACGATTGAAAAAGAGGAGAGTAACTCTATTTCTTATCTAGATTTATGAATTATTAAAACTACAGAGAGAAATTTAATAACAAATTGGTTAAAAAAGCATCTTGGTCAGAACTTTATTTGAATTATAATTCTCATCATGTATTTTCTCAAAAAAATTGGTCTAATAAAAGGTCTTATTGATAGATGTGTCAAATTAAGTATTCTTCAATTCCGCAAAGAAAATTGAGATCAACTAAAAATTACTCTTGTACAAAATAATTACCCACTCCAATTAGTAAATAAAATCATTAAAGAAAGAATCCATGAAATTTATAATAATAATTTATCTAAAAATAAAAAATGGATTGAAACTTATAATAAATATGATATAAAGGTTTCATTTCCTTATATTGAAGGTCTTTCTGAGCGTCTTAGAAGTAGTTTAAAAAAATAGAACATTAATGTATATTTTACAAACAACCACACACTTAATAAGTTTTCTTTATTTAAAAATAAAGACAAAGATAACAAAGAAAGCTTATTTGGTTTAGTATATATGATAAATTGTAAAGGTTGTAATAAGATTTATATTGGTGAGACGGGTAGGAGATTAAAATCTCGTATTTATGAACACAAACGAAATTGTGAATTAGGCAAACAAAATACTGGTTTGTCACAACATGCATGGCAATTTGATCACTATTTTGATTTTCAGATTAATAATATAAAAATTTTAGCTCGTGAAAACAATACTCATAAAAGAAAAATATTAGAGTCTATTTTCATAAATAAGTTTATTAAAAATTCCATCAATTTGAAAACTGAAATATTAAATTAAATAAAATTTATCAGACTATTTTATAAAAAATGATTTATATATCAATTATTACATAATTAAAAAAAATTTTAATTCAATGTACTTTGGCACACTTTTCATTAAATTCTCGATTTTAAAATCGGCCTTTCTTAATTACTCATGTAAAATTGACTTCATTTCTTATGTATTCGTTAGTCTATGTTTGTCCTTTCAAACAATAAGTAACTGTTGTGGTAAAAATTGATTTTAAAATGTAGTTAATATTATTTAACTTGGAGCTTATTTTAATTTTGTGGCTTCAAATTTTAAAGTTTTTATATGTTTGTCTTATATTAAAGAAAGGACATTTCAAATTATGTATACAAAAAAAAAAAATTTAAACTTCTGACAATTAGCAAAATGGGCTCACTCCAAAATTATGCTCCTTTTTAAGTAATAAAGCACAATTGAAATGTCTTGTTTTAGATTTTAATATCAAAATTGTACAGGTAAATTTATACACAATACAATTTAAAAAAAATAAAATTGGTTAATTTTTTCAAATGTATTACATATTGTTCAAAAATATTTAGATTAGGTGATGTATTACCTTGAAGAAGACCTGCAACTAGGTTGAAACGTACGTTGGTTTTATCAATTAAAATTGTCGAATAAAGATTCATTGACCTCTGATTCCATTCTTATTTATATTGGACCGTATGACCAGAATAAAACACATTCTCTCATTGAAATTAATTTTTCTCTAGAATCCATTAAAAACTTTACCAAACTTTATGTAAATAATACATTTTTTACCTAGAAAGAATAATCGAAATTTATCATTCTGTAACCGAGTTTGAGGGAGTTATTGTCATTGCATAATTTAAAGTTTGCTTAACTTTACATTTGCAAACATTACTTAACAAGCATGAAACTTTATACAATTTTTCCTAAATGTGTGACAGAATAGTTTTTAATAATTACACAACGTACATTAATGATTACTTTTGAAAATCTTTACTGTACATTTTGAAAATTTAATCTGCGTTTTTAAAGTTTACCGAACTGACATTTATTTCTTAATATTTCGTAAGACACAAATTATTACAATAATGACAAACATTCTTCTTTCGGTCCATATATCCCAATTATACTTAACAGTTCGGTCAAGTTTCCTAACACAATTTTCTCCGTGAAGAGAATTGTTTGAAATTCCACGCAATAGCTTGCAAGAGAATATGCGAGAATGGTTGAACTCTTTGCTTCGGTAATGGGAAGTATTATTTAAAATTGACGAAAATTGTAAAAAATCCCTGGAACAAATGAGCTTTGATTACATGTGGATTAAAATATCATTTATGCGTAACTAATCCAATGAAATTCCGTTCCCTGAGCTTCGTTTAATTTCTAATTACCCGTTAATAAGCGTAGAATAGAGAAAAAATAATATTTTCAGACTTCAGCGCAAAAGTGAAGATTATTCTATTATTTTGAAAGCGCGATTTTTCCATCTGTCTGAAATGCCACAATAAGAATAAGATACCTCCTAAACTTATTCACGTATATTTCCATAAAGATCACCACACAGTTTTCTATTCTCCCAAAGGGAACGTATTTTCAATATATTTCATTACTTCTAATTGTACCTGTACGCACCTCACAGAAATATTTTTTATTACTCAGAAGTCGTCATATTTTGATTTTATGTAATTCCTTCTAATAAGTTCACAAAATATGTGCAATAAGTTGTTTCAATTCCTTTATGCGGAATGTAAATTCTGAAATTTTAATTCTCACCAATTCAACTCTGCCTCTCTAGAGTTAAAGTTATTTAAATACACACATTTACATAGATTTCTTTGTTGCATTTTTGAAGACGTTTAAATCAATTATTAAAATATAAATAAATATAAACATGAATATTTTTCGAATTGATAAGCTATAAAAAGATTTAATAATGAAAAATAGGTTAAATAAATGCTTTCGTTAAATTTTACTAAGTCGATTGAGAGGAGTAGGATTTGCACTTTTTCTGTTCCTGTTGGGGGATTTTTAGACGGAGGAAAAATCGCGTATTCATAGGAATACAAATTCTTAATTTTTCTTAATTCAACGCTTGTTACCAGGTACGTCCGAACTCTTCCTCATTCCAATGCCGAAGCAGAAAGCTCATTTTCCATCATTCGCGACGCAAAGAACATTAAAAGAAATTGATTAGGAAACGACACTGTGAATTAAATCTGTGTCTTGCGTTTCAATTTAAAATCAACTGAACAGATAGCTTTAAAAGTGTGAATTAATCAAAAGCATTTACAAAGAATGTCAAATGATATCTTGTACGCGGCGACAGAGGATAAAGCTCAGGCGTCAGGACAACTGCTTCGAATTTGTGCAGGAAACGATACAGAATTTTAATAATTATATTCAGATTGCTGAACTTTAAAAGTGTTCATAAAGTTTTAATGACTTCAAGATTAAGAATTCCCTTGTTAATTTGTAAATATTTGTTTTTGGTGGTAGCTTAGGCCTACCGGGGAAACCACCTTCGAAAGAACGCGCCTACGAATCTACCTCTGCGGTGCGGTGGTAAGGAAAAAAGGAAAATATAAATATTTAACGTTTTAAACTTTTTCTGTTTTCTAAATTTCAATCTAATGTTTCAAAAACCTTAAGAGATTTCAAAAGATTTTTAAGGATGTTAAATATTTGAGGATGTTTTAAAAGATGTCAAGGAATTTTCAACTTATTTTTATAATCTAAAGTAATTTCAAAGAATTACAAAAATGTTAGAAGGGTTATTTAAAAAAATTCTAAAGTACTTTAGAAATCTGAAAAAAAGTTCTAGGTATTTCAAAATATTTTGAAGGATTTACAAAATTTGAGAGAATTTTAAAAGATTCAAAGGAATTTTCAATTGATTACAGTAATTTAATATGATATTTTAAAGGATTTGATACATTTTAGGGTATTTTTATAGATTTCAAGTAATTTTCAAATGATTTTAATAATTTAGTATGAGATTTTAAAGGATTGGAAATATTTCAGGGTGTTTTTAAAATTTCAAGGAATTTTCAAAAGCTTTAAAGAATTTTAAGAGGCTTCAAAAGATTATTAAGGATTTTAAATATTTGTGGATGTTTTCAAAGATGTCAAGGAATTTTCAACTTATTTTTATAATTTAAAGGAATTTCAAAAAATGTTAACAACTTTAGCAGGGTTATTTAAAAAAATTCCAAAGTACTCTAGAAATCTTTAAAAGATGTCAAGGTCTTTCAAAAGATTTTGAAGGTTTCGAAATATTTGAGAGTATTTTAAAAGGTTCCAAGGAGTTTTCAATTTTTTACAGTAATTTAATATAAGATTTTAAAGGATTTGATATATCTTAGGATATTTTAAAAGATTCCAAGGCATTTTCAATGGATTTAAATAATTCAGTATGAGATTTTGAAGGATTTGGAATATTTTAGGGTATTTTTAAAATTGTAAGAAATTTCAAGAGCTTTGAAAAATTCGAATAGATTTTCAAGTATTTAAACTTTTTTAGGATATTTTAAAACAAACCAAGGAATTTTCAATTAATTTCAATAATTTAAAGCGATTTCAAAGAATTTTAAAGATTTTATTCATATTTTCTGGTTGAAAGTGGAACTACTTTGTTAAGAATATAGGTTTTTGTTGGTTGATGATTCATCAATTTAGTTCGAAAATTTAACTATTTTGTAGAAAATTCTTTTTGTTTTTGGTAAAAAATTAATTTTTTTGTAACTACAAATTTAACGATTCTGTTTCATTGAAAAGTGATCTTTTTTAGTTGAAATTGTTTGTGTTTTATTGAATACTCGTCTTTCTTGGTAGAAAATTAATCTTTTTTGTCTTGATGGAAAATAAATTTCTTTTGTTCAAAGTTCATGTATTTTATTAAAAATGCCTTTTTTAGTATGCAATTTAGCTTTTTGGATGAAAATTTAACTTTTTCTTTAAAAGTTTTACTATTATGTGGAAAGCAATTTAAACAATTTTGTTTGTTAATTTATGTATTTTATTAAAAATTTACCTTTTTTTGCAGAAAACTAATTGTTTTAGTTGAAAGTTTAACTATTTCTATTGAAAGTTAGTCAACTATTCATTAATATTAATATAATATTTTATAATTATAATATTAACATTAACACTATATATAATAGTAATAATATCCATATTATATACACCTGAAAAACATAACCTGTAAATCGACGCGTGCATGAAATTAAGAATCACGCGAAACATCAAAATCGCCAATTTCTTCAATTTCTTTTAAATGTGGATCGAGATATAAATAGAAGGCCACCCAAGTTTTTCGAAGCTTTCAGATCGGCAATCATCGTGCAGCAGAAAACCTGAGAAAACTGAAGTTCGAGTCGTGCATTTTCGGCTTACACACGAACTTACAGTGGTAATCGTGCACCTTCTGTTTTGCGGCTCCCAAACTGTAGGTATGGTGGGGGTAAGTTTCATCCACGATCTGGCAGCACTGGTCCGCGGTCGATTCAAAAGACCCGTCCCCCTACAGTATTTCTTACCCTTTCTACTCGACACTTTCCTATTTAAGTTTCAATGATTTTATGTAAGTAGCGATTGTCATTTTTCCTTCACACTTTTTCCAGACTTAGGATTTGCAGCCTCTAGGGTAAGAGCATCAATTCCTGGTACCCCCCAATTGTTGGCACCCTTCTCAAAATTTTATTAAATAATGAGACAATAGAGATAAATAGCGAAGTGTCTTTTTTTAATTGTGCAGACATTTTTTCATAATAACAAGTGTTCATCTTATGATAAACAATAAGTTACGTGTTCTGAAATGAAGTAATTCAGACTTGTTTCCAAGCTGCCAAGAATTTTCAGGTTAGCTAACCAAAATGTTTAGATAATTGCTGATTTTAATTTACTCAGAGCTACGTATTGATTAACGTGAGTGAGTATTATATTTTCGGCACATTTTGAGGAAATCTTAAAATTGTTAATAAAAATATAACTATAATTCATTTTATAAATAATAGGGGGTGCCAATGAATTTTCAATCTAAAGCACTGTATGCAATTCTTGGTACCCCCTGCTAAGAATTAGATTGTATGTTCTTGGAATGATTTCTATTGTTGACAATCGGAAAAAGGATGGTACTGTTCGTTTGTTGTATATGTTATTTTGCAATAAAAGTAAATTCGCAACTTAGCGATGTAGACTTAACTACAAATCAGTCTAATGTTAGTCTGTCCAAAAAAATTACTGCCTGATTTACATTTAGAAAAAGAGTCTCGTAAGTAATTTTTAACACTTCTAAAAATGCGTTAAATAATAATAAGGGTGACTTGAATAGTATAGAGGGAAAAGAAGTGTTATGTAATCAGTTTTTAGGTTAGCATCTAATTGATAAAACATTACACGAACCTGCAGATTTTACACGAAAAGCTAATTCAACATAACATGTAACTGTCAAGAATTGCGTCAACCCTGCCAAGAATTGAATTTTTAGGCTAACAAACTAATTTCGGTAATTTTTTCAGTTTCTAATATACAGGGTGTCTAAAAAGTCCCGTGACGGTTGGATATTTCCTCAGGTAAAATATTTTCCAAAAAATTGAAGGTCATTCCTGAAGAAAATTTCCACAAGGAATTCAATGGTGACCTTCATTTTGGCCTTGAAGTTGACCTTCATGGCTTTTTGAATGCCAACTTTGTTTTATTAAATACAAACCTCATTTTTTTACATCTGCAATCAATAGAGCGGAAAATTCTACGTTCAGGTACGTACTCAAGTCATAGGTAAATTGTAACGTTCAAGGTCAGTTAGAGGTGATTTGAAACTAACAAAGTTTTCCAAGAGGTCAGTGTAATTATTGAAGTAAATTTCAAGGAGGAATTCAATGGTGACCTTCATTTTGACCATAAAGTTGACCTTTATGGCTTTTTGAAGGTCAGCTTTGTTTTTTAAAATGGAAACCCCCTTTTGTACATCTGCAATCGATACAGCGAAAAATGTTACGTTCAGGTACGTACCGAAGTCATAGGTCAATTGTAAAGTTCAAGGTCAGTTAGAGGTTATTTGAAATTAACAAAGTTTTCTAAGAGGTCAGTGCAATTTATGAAGTAAATTTCAACGAGAAATTCATTGGTGAGCTCTCTACTGATCTTGGTGATGATCTTCAAGTTTTTTTCAAGATTTTTTCCTAGCAGTTTACGTTTACGTTTAGCATTACCCAGGAAAAATCACGTGGACGTAGTAAATTCTGTTTCCTTTGGGGTGCTTGATTAGCGTGAGTGCCCTTGCCTCTTACGTTTCGGGGTGCTTGATTAGCGTGAGTCCCCTTGCCTCTCACGCTTCAATGAAGATGTTCGAACTGAAAACCTTGAGCTTCTTGACAAAAAGCTATGCGATTGTAAAAATGAGTCACAGCATTACGAATCATCTCCCTATCAATCAAAGTAGCCTGTTGCAGAATCCGATCCTGCCATTCGTCTAAGCTTTGCGGTTGAGTTAAGTATACTTTGCTCTTTAAATAACCCCAAAGAAAATAGTCCAGGGGCGTCAGATCAGGAGATCTAGCAGGCCACTCGATTTCACCCCTTCTTCCAATCCACCTTTGAGGGAACTGAGTATCCAAATATGCTCGAACCTCCCTACCGCAATGAGCCGCTGCTCCATCCTGCTGGTACCAAATATTTTGAAAATTATCCCTTGTAATCTATCTTATTCTTAGTACAATTTGGTTTCTGAGAAGCTCTTCATATGCACGGGCATTGAAATTACCATCGATGAAGAAAGGGCTTATCAATGTATCATTCAAGATACCGACTCAAACATTAATCTTTTGTGGATACTGTACAAGAAAAGAGGACCTCCATCAATTCTGTCCATCATAATTTCACAAAATTCAACCCGACGATTAGGATCGTCTTCATTGAGCTCTTGTACCAGATGAACTTTGTAAGGATGGAAATTAATGATTTTTAAAATATTTCGCACTGTCTCAGGAGCAAAGACACGTTCATCACTAGCTCGACGTAAACTAAGGTGTGGGTTTTCAACAAATGTTGGGGCTATGTCCATCTGCATCTCCTCAATTCCTGCAGATTTTGGCCGACCAGTTCTCTGAAGGTACTTGATAGATCCATGACTCATGAAACGCCTTACAGTTCTTTCAATTGTTGATTTTGAGACAGGATTTAACCCTTCTCAATCACGAAAAGTGCGATTAAAAAGAAAACGAACTAGATCATAAGATCGAACTTGATCTTCCCAACCACGCATCATTAATACAGATACCCTCTCTCGTTCCGAAAGTTTAGCTTGCGCCATAATAATCGTTTAGCGAAAGATAGTAAGTATGTACTCGTAATACGTAAATTTAGTTTCGATTCGTAATATTCGTATGGAAAAACGGTATAGCACCTATGCTATCGCCTTAGGTATTGACTTGGGTATCGAAAAACGGTATAGGACTGTATAACTCTTCGGGAAGAAACATAACTCTCACCAGAACACCTGGAACTTTTAATGAAAAATTTCCTTATGATTTAACAATATTCAAAACGCTGTAACCAAGATTAATACAGAGCTCACCAATGAATTTCTCGTTGAAATTTACTTCAGGAATTACACTGACCTCTTTGAAAACTTTGTTGATTTCAAATAACCTCTAACTGACCTGGAACGTTAAAATTGACCTATGACTTGGGTACTTACCTGAACGTATAATTTCCGCTCTATCGATTGCAGATGTAAAATGCATTGTGCATATTAGTATTACATTTATAACACATACAATCTTTGACATTAATTTCTTTCTGAAAGGCTGAAGTTCGCCTTAACCTGCCAACAATTGGGTATATTACTCTACAATATAAGTAGATTTTTTATGCTGGCGTGTTTAAAAAATGTAGGGAAACATGTATTGTCAGTAATCATGATAAAGTGTCAATTTTATAAATATTTTACTGAAAAAATAGATCAATAGTAAATAATTAAGCTAGTGGAAGCTGTCTTCAATTATATAAATACTCAATAGATGACTTTAAACATAAATTACGAAAAAAAAATAATCAAGCTAGTGAAAGGTGTCGTCAAGTGAAATAAATTCTGAAATAAGCTGCATATTTTCCCATGTGTAAGGTATTTATTTCACTTTAAGCTAAGACATAGACTGGTAAAAATTTACGTGAAACTTTGCGGACAAATTCGAATCAAATAAAACCGACAACCTTTTGTACTTAAAGTTTGAAACACTTTACGTACAGCGGAATGAATGGCACGTTCGAAGTCTACATAATCTGTTTTAGGGTCAAAGACCAAATTTAGTTTTTTACATTCTGATGTTGAATAAGAAAATGCTGCTGTATATGAATTAATTTTTTTGCCAGTAAGCAGGAAAGACGCGAGAGTTATGTACAAATTATTATGCAATCCAAAAATTGTAGATACTTGACTGAACTGTTTTTCGGAAATTCGACGATTGAACCTCCATTCCTTACCACACCCATCCCTTACTCTATTCATGCGCTTATTCATTTGGTGGTGGAGTGGCAGGAAAAACGTCGAGATGCAACTCAATCAGGATAAAAGTGACCGCGGGCGGCAATAAAAAATAATTAAAATTAATATTATAGGTTGACAAATTACACCGGCACACAAAAAAAGTGGTCTGCCCGACAGACTACACTAGCATATCTATATGTTTTTGGGGTCGCTGAATTCGAATCCGGTGTCTAAATAACCAAGTTGGCTCGCATTTGTCTGAAAAACGAAAAAAAAGACGTAAAATCAACAAAAACAGCGATTTTTTAGGTATATTTTTGCAAAAAAAAAGTATATATTTTCTCCCCCAGTGGACTTAACCAACATATTTATATGTCTTTTGGCTCGCTGAAATCGAATCTGAGGTCCATATAACAAATTGGTTCATATTTTTTCAAAAATCCCAAAAATAGATGTGAAATCGACGAATACACCAATTTTTCTTGTATACTTTTGCAACACACAATTTTTTCATGCCCGGTGGTCTAAATCAGCATATCCTTAGGATTTTGGGGTCGCTGAATCCGAATATGGGGTCAAAATAACCCAGTTGGCTCATATTTGATCGAAAAATGCACAAACGAGGTAAAATCGACGAAAACAGCGGGTTTCCGTGCATATTTTTGCAAAAAAATATCTTTATCCTCGGTGGACTTATCGAGCATATCCTTATGTTTTTGGGGTCACTGATTCTGAATTCAGGGGTTCAAATAACCCAGTTGGCTCATATTTTATTGAAAACCCCAAAAATAGACAGTATTAGACAGATAAAAATAGATAGTCGAGATTGCGTTCGTCATTACAAAAAAGGTGGTCAAAAAGATCATCGTTTGAGTAAGGACAAAAAAATATAATTGAAGATCCTCTATTTGACCCAAAAGAAGTTTTGATTCCACCCCTTCATATAAAGCTGGGTCTTATGAAACCGTTTGTCAAAGCGCTTGACAAGGATGGCGATTGCTATGCGTATTTGGAAGATCAATTTCCATAACTTTCCGAAGCAAAATTAAAAGAGGGGATCTTCGATGGACCGCAGATAAGAAAAATGTTGCAGGATCCAGAATTTATTACAAAAATTCTGGCACTGAAAAAGATGCCTGGCTTTGCTTTAAAAATGTTGTAAAAAACTTTTTAGGTAATAAGAAAAGTCCAGACTATCAAAATGCGGTTACAGAAATGGTAACAAACTTTGGTAAACTAGGCTGCCTTATGAATTTGCAGCTACATTTTCTCCATTCGCATATAAAAAAGTTTTCAGACAACCTGGGAGATTTTAGTGAAGAGCAAGGCGAACGTTTTCAACATGATATAAAAGAGATGGAGAGGCGATATCAGGGATGTTGGGATATCAACATGATGGCTGACTACTATTGGAGTTTAAAACGAGATCAAGTCAAACAAGGTATCAAACGAAAGCGAAACCCACTACGTAAGTCTTTTGAGGACAAAAGGGTTTGATACAAACGATATAAAGAAAAATAAAAAATAAAAGAACTCTTTAAGTGTAAGAGGCAAGGAGACTCACAGTAATAAAGCAACCCAAAGGGAACAGAATTTACTACGTCCACGTCGTTGTTCCTGGGTAACGCTAAAAGTAAATAAAACTTATTTACAAAAAATCCTACTATTACCATGCAAAGGGAATTTACAGTGAACGACAATCCCAGTCGAGGAAGGTAAAGGTTTAAAGGTCTTCGTCGATCTTATGATCTTATACTGGATAAGTCCACCGGAGATGAAGACAAATTTTTTTTGCAAAAATAAGCACAAAGAACCGCTGTTTTCGTCGATTTTACCTCTATTTTTGCATTTTTCGATCAAATATGAGCCAACTGGGTTATTTTGATCCTGGATTCGGATTCAGCGACCACAAAAACATAAGGATATACTGATTAAGACCACCAGCCATGAAAAATGTTGTTGTTGCAAAAGTATACAAGGAAAATTGCTGTATTCACCAATTTTACGTCTATTTTTGCGACTTTCGAAAAAGTATGAGTCAAATTGGTTATTTGGACCTCAGATTCAAATCCAGCGAGCCAAAAGACATATAAATATGTTGTTTAAGTCCACCGGGCCAAGAACATATATTTTTTTTGCAAAAATGTACCTGAAAATCGCTGTTTTTGTTGATTTCACTTCTATTTGTTCGTTTTTCAGAAAAATACGAGCCAACTTCGTTATTTGGACACCGGATTTGAATTTAGCGACCCAAAAACATATAGATATGCTAGTGTAGTCTTTTGGGCAGACCACTTTTTTGTGTGCCGGTGTTATGTATGGATTCGAGCACATGACTGGCCTGATGATAAGTTAGAGAAATTTGTATTAGATTTCTAAAAAACTGCTTAGCATAACTTGTAATTGCCAATTTGAAACAAATGATTAGTTATTGAACTCTGATCTACTTTTTCTCAAAATGGAATTTTTTGTACTCGTTTTATTTATGCTAGGGTGCAGCAAAAGCGTGCTCTCATATGTAATATTCGCCAACTTTTCGATAAATATAAATTTAATCGTGCGAATTATGGATTTTTGCACGTTCTGTTTTATTTCACTTTCTTTACTTAATTATTTTCCCTTATTTTTCATGCATTTTTAGTTAATTTATAAAATGTATAATTTATAAATGTTTTTAAAATGTATGAAAGTTAGTAAGAATATTTAGTGGTACATTATTTTATTTGCGTTCCTATATTCACACTAGAAGCTTCCTAGATTCACACTATACGATCCCTAGATGCGCACTAGACGTTTTCTAGATGCACACTTGACGTTCCCTAGATGCGTACTACACACAGGTATAGATATTAATAGAGGTTCCTAGACGATATTATCTAGAAATTGTCTAGGTTTCCGGTAGGGAAGCGTTTAAGCGTGCTATTATATGTGTAAACAAACGTGTGTACGAATTATATAATTAAATAATTTAAAAAATGAAGGTTACATGACAATAATTTAAAAAAAAATATATATATTTTTTTCCTTTAGAAATCGTGTTGTGAATTTACATAAACTGTCGCTTAGAATTTAAATGTCTTGTCTAAGAGGCTTTTCTTAAGTACAAATTACGCTAAGTTGAGGCACTACTTTATTGTTCCGATACTACATATTCTTAGATTAGGGCTGTGGAACGAGGCGCACAAAATTGGCGAAATCTATGATACACTCAAAACTCACAAGCGGTCAATGATAATTCGGCTTTAAAGTTTTAATAATGCATTCTGAACATTTTCCCGCCACGAAAAGGGGTTCTACGGTTGTGGGAATTGCGATTGCTACCTGTATTTTTCAAAACAAATCAAGTAATAGCTCAAAAATGAGAGTAAAGTGGTTAATCAAACTACATCAATAGAGAGAAAAGCAACTGGACAGCTGTTTTGCGTTAATCGCTTAGCATTACTTGATCGTACTACCAAGCATTGTACTGTCGGTAAATTTGCACTCCTCTTGGCGAAAATTTTAAATTTCAATAAAAATGCGATTTGAGTTCTTAATTTTTCGATTGTTTATTATCATGACTTACTTGGCTTCGGAATAGAAAAACTGTGGAAAGTGATAAAAGGATCCCGCCGTGAACTCGCTGATAATAATTGATACTAACACATCCCGGCAAATTTTAAAGCCAGAAACCAGACCTTTCTGATTTTTGAAACCACTGATTTAGCTAGGTTTAGCTGAAAAAAGATATATTCGTGGTCCGAGAGAGTCTTCTTATCAGAGACTCTCCAGTCCACTACTCTACTCCTCAGCCGCTCCAAGCATAGAGTCAGATCGAGAACCTTCGATTAAATTTGATTAAATTCGAACATTCGATTAAATCTCTTCCTCTGTCATTGATATTTGTGTCCCCTCACACCGTATGGTGAGAGTCCGCATCACATCCCAACAGCAGAGGAACCTTGTTCTTCTGGCAGTGCTGAAATAGAATCTCCACCTCTATGGTAAGCGGGAATTCATTCGCCAGGTAAATAAGCCGAGGCAATTACAACCTTTAGTCTTTCCCCGCTTCCACCCTTGAGCCTCACCTTAATAACAGTGAGATCCCTGGAGCAAACCTTAGGCACCAAAATCGCATCCATACCCTTGACAGCTATGCATGCCCTTGACGCTTTTTCGAGCGGCCCCTTACAAATGGTGCCACACCCTGGCAAACCGCTAATCCTTTCCCTGTATACCCAGGGTTCTTGGATTAGGGCGAGCCCTGTCTGCTTCATTGACATGCGACTGGCTAGAACCGCCGAGGCGCCTTTGCTGTGGTGCAAAGTTATCTGCATCATCGAGATTCCCGTCTCAGCCATTGAACGAGTAAGCCGAAGCATCCCCGGAAGCTTCTGGTACCCCTGAGGAGCCCTGTTGGGTCAACCTGAAGGTAACCCTAATCCCTGCCCGTCAGAGTATACCTTCCACGAATCCGTCCTCAGAGTCGAGTTTTGGAAGCTTAGGCGCCGCAGAACGCTCGTCGTATTCTCGGATTTTCCGTGAATCAGAACGGTCGTCCTGCGGTACCTTTGCAGACATTCTGTTCCCCTGAGCTCCAGGTTTAGTTCCTCTTTGAGCCTAAAGGTAGGAGTCCTCTCTGCTAACCAGTCTCTCTCGGTGGGTTGAAGGAGGATCCCGGAATGAGCCCCTCATTGTTTTTAATTGTTTTTCCGAATTTTTGACATGAAAGTACCAAGAGAAGCTAGGGGATTAGAAAATACCCCCTGCAGAGCCCCGCATGCAGAGGGCAGGTCTAAATATTATGGGATTCGATCTGGTGTCCCAAAGTCCCCTTGAAGACACCTCCTTTGTGACTAAAATCACTGTTCCCAGGATCAGGTGGGTGAGTGTACTTGCGGTTTCGTAGGGGTGGTTTCTACCTCTAGGAAGCGGCTTCTGCAGATATGAAAAGACAGAGGTTCCATATTTTTTATTGTTTTCTTAATGTGCAAAGTTTGGTTCCAAACGACTGTACGCTTTTTTCTGGATATTTTGTGCGGGATCCTTTGTTCTTTTTTCAAGCCCTAAATTGTGGCCGCCATATTTAATCTTCTAGGGATGAAAACAAAAAACTTGCACCGGCAATAGAAAGGGCACCCTCGAAAACCCTTCAGATAATATTTTGAGGAAAAGCTATAGTACCGTCAGTAATAGAGAATGCGTTGTATAAATCTAAACATCTCAGCTTTAGTGGGTTAAAATTCTAAAATTTCAAATTACAATATTTTGATGAAAAATAAAGATGTCCTGATAAATCCAAGTAGGTTTAAAAGAGGAAAATCAGTACTTTCAAATTCCATATTAGCTTTTGCTTTAGACATTTTTCTTGTCTAGATACATAACCTCAAAAACAGCTAAAAATCCCGTTTTTTGCATTTTTAGGTTGAGATATCTTGAAAACCTGATGTATAGGAGCAATTTTAAGCTTTGATTCGGATTCAGCGCATCAAAATCCTTCGGAAATGTTTAGTCTGCTTTCTGGCTTTTGACCTTTGTCAAATTTTTGTCGGCCTGTGTAATTTTTCAATTTAAAAAATATATTATTTATTGATGCATTTACATATTTTGTTGTGTTGTAACGTGCAAAACACATATGGAAATGGCGCATTAAGTAGAATCTTATAAATGAGGTAAGTATTGTACATACAACCTATTCTCGCTTCATAGAATAATTTCGCATAAATTTATGATTGAAAATAACATTTGCAGATTTTTGCAGACATTTAAAAACCACCTTCCTCTCAATATCGAGATGTATAACAGAAATTATTGCACACAGCAGACGTCGAATTTAGTAACACATTTTTGCAGGAAAAATTTGTAACAAATGAGCAAATAACTACATTACCGGCGCTTACTTTTTACAAACTATTTTCTACGCCTTTATTCGCAAAGATTCATCATTCTGAGATATCGAGATAGTGCCCTCAAAGAAATTCAATGTGAAAAATCAATTGAATTATTATTACAATTATTATAATTCCATTGATTGAATGAACTTAATTAATTCAATTAATTAATTATTATACACAGCAGACATCGAATGTAGTAACCATTTTTTCAGGAAAAATGTACAAATTATTTTCTACGTCCTGATTCGCGAAGATTCATTATTTTTAGATATCCAGATAGTGCCCTCGGAGAGATTCAATGTAAAAAATTAATTGAATTATAAATACTATTATTATTTAATTTATTTAATTAAATAATTTAATTAATTAATTATTCTACAAAGCAGATATCGAATTAGTAAGCATTTTTTTCATGGCAAATTTGCAAACTATTTTATACGTCCTGATTCGCAAAGATTCATTGTTCTCAGGTATCGAGATAGTGCCCTCGGAGAGATTCAATATCAAAAAATAATTGAATCATTATTACTATTACTATTATTATTTAATTAATCAATTATTCTACATAGCAGGCATCGAATTTAGTAACAATAATAATAATAGGAATAATAATTCAATTAATTTTTTACATTCTTTGCGAATCAGGACGTGGCAAATAGTTTGCAAATTTTTCCTGATTTTTTTTTTAAATCGGTGTCTGCTGTGTAGAATGAATAATTATTTAAATTTTTCAATGAAATTCATTAAAATAATTAAATTAATTAAATAATAATAATTCAATTAATTTTTCTAATCTAATCTTTCCGAGTGCACTGTCTCGATATCTAAGAATATTGAATCTTTGCGAATAAGGTCGTAGAAAATAACTTGTAAAAAGTAAGCGTCGGTAATTTAGTAATTTGCTTGTTTTTTATTTTTATTGTACTGACATTAAACGTTTTAAGAGCATCCCTACGATGATTAAAATACATATTATAAAAAACGTCTTAGGGATGCCCCTAATAAGTCTCTGGGACATCCTTAATTTTTTTGCCCACTGGTCAATGTGACATATGCTGTGTATAATAATTTCTATTATATATCTCGATATTGAAAGGACGATGTTTATTAAATATCTGCAAAAATCTGCAGATGTTGTTATTTTCAATAAGAAATTTATGCGATTGATATAAGTGATCTATAAAGCGAGAATAGGTTGTACAATACTTTACTTATTTATACTATTCTACGTAATGCGTCATTTCCATGTTGTTTTTCACGTTACAACACAAGATATGTAAATAAATTAATAATTAATATATTTTTAAAATTGAAAAATTATTATCAATTATTTTCAGAGAATTCATGGCTTCATCATTTTATCACTTTCTACAGTTTTCCTATTCCGAAGCCAAGTAAGAGACGTCAATGAACAATTACAAAATTAAGAACAATCGCATTTCTATTGTGATTTAAAATTCCTGCCAAAAGAATTACAAATTTACTGACAGTACGCATGCTTGGTAGTATGATCAAGTTACGCTGAGCGATCAGCGCCAAACAGCTGTCAGTTGCTTTGGTCTCCATTCATGTAGCTGGTTAACCACTTTACCCTCATTTTTTAGCTGTTACTCAATTTGTTTCGAAAAAGCAGATAGCAAGCGCATATCCCACAACCGTGGAACATTATTTTGTATGCATTCCTAGATTCACACTATGCGATGACTAGATGCGCACTAGACGCTTCCTAGATGCTCACTAGACGCTCCCCAGATGCCCACTAGACGTTTTCTAGATACCCTCTTGACGTTCCTTAGGCGTGTACTACACGCAGATATAGATATTAATAGGGGCGGCTTAAGAAGAATTTGACCCTTTACTGCTTTCCCGATAAAAAAGGGACTGAGGCGGTGACCGTTGTCATCAAATTACCAAAAATTTCCGTAAATTTCTGAAAATTGCCGCAAATTTATATAAATTATTAAATTTAATTTTGTGTAATTTATCTTAAGTTACCATAAATCACCTGTAATATTACCATAAATTAGCAAGAAATTTAATAAATTTCCGGAAATTTATATAAATGTTTAACGTTGAATTTTGGGTAGTTTATGTTAATTTACCATATTCACCGATAAAATTACTATAACTTACCAAACATTTCCATAAATTTCATATTAACTAAATACTAAAGTGGGTTTATGCCCGGAAGTTAGCCAAGGATGCGTCATGTTTTCATGGTTATTTATATTATTCGTGGACAAGTGTTTAAGAATGGCTCTTTTTGTCGAAGAAGGTGTGGATCTCGAAACAGTAAGGGTACGCGAGTTAGCGTTTGCAGATGATAAGGTTGTTATGGCAGATTCAATCGAATACTTGCAAGGAATGTTGAATAAACTAAATGCAAGCATGAAGAGCATGGGCCTCAAAATTAACGCAAATAAAATAAAAACTATGGTGTTTGAAGCAAAGATTGAGAAAACACTATGCAATATTGTATAAAATGATTAGAGAATTGAACAAGTTGATAAGTTCGTATACCTTGGTAGCTTATTTACTAGGGACGGGAAGATAGATAAGGAGTTAGATAGACGCATAAATAAAGATAAGAAGGTTATTAGTTGAGCAGGGCCCCTTATCAGAAGTAAAAATACATCAAAGAAATCTAAAATGGTAATACATAATTTTATATTTGTACCGACTGTACTATACGGTAGCGAGACAAGGACCTATCAAGAAAAAGATAAGAGTAAAATTAATGCAATTCACATGAGATTCTTGCGCATAATATGCTGGACTCAACGACTAACGAAACCAGTGTCTCAGGGTAAAGTAAATAGCAGCGTGCCCAGATGCAGACCACGGAAAGAATGGTTAGAATGTGTGAATGAGACCCTAGTTAGAAGAGACATAAGAAGCCACAGAAACACGAGAGCCTGCTTGAAAAAATGCATGGACGTAAAAGAAGCTAGAGAAGTATACCAGGACAGAAAATTATGGCGGCAAATAGTTAATAAAAAGATTGTCAGTGTAGTGAATGACGCCTGAAACAAGTGGCGAACCTCACATATCGACTTTGTGAGGATCTTCACTTGGGGTGATTGCTAGAGAGATTAATCAGCAGCCTAGGTCGGAGCAGTGTTGCGGAACGAATGTGTTACTTAAATAAATGACACGAGAATTCTGGATCAATCTAATAATTCTATATCCCTTTCTCACATTAATCCCTTCCCCACCGAGTGAGTCACGCCTACCCCGAAAGGGAAATGACTTAATGGTGTAATAATAAAAATAATAATAAAGTCGACTTTTTCAAAAAAGGCCGAAACGATTGTTTCGAACCACCGTGTGGTTTCATTTTTAACACATGCACATTATTCAAAAATATCTGGATAAATATGAAATGTATTTAACCCTAGACTAGTAAACTGAGCTGGCTTATCTTCTAATGGTAAACCGGGGTTCCGCTACACCCCATACTTGTACCGTGGCACAATGATTTCTATGCACAGTAAAACAACTTTATTATAGCGTATTTTCTTCGTTCTTTAGTTTAGAAAACAATGGTAACAATAGTATTCTCTTAATTTTTCAAAAAATGTTGAATAATTTGATAAATATGAAAAAAAACTGAAAATTCCGCAAAATTGACTTTTTTTATCAAAAATAACGTAGTTTTTCAACAAATTGGCCAATTTCAAAAAATAAAACAGGATTTTAAAGAAAAATAACGCGCTTCAAGGTCATATAAGCCACTTTTGCTTTTTCTTAAAAAAACTTAATTATTTGAACATCTGAAGTAGAGAAAATTTGAGAAATCTGACAAATTATAAATTTATTTATAATTATTTATTATAAATAATACGAAAATGTTATGAATATTCAATAATAAGGAAATTATAATAAAAATGTATGTTTAATCTACAGCGGAGCAATTAGATCACAGGGCAGCCCTGTGCTCTTCACAAACTGCATGATGACACCGTTCCTAGAAAGTTTTTGTTTCTCTGTCCGCAACTCGAGGACACACATCAATCTTTAAAGAAATGTATCAATGTAAATAGAAATTAAGAGATCGTAAGATTCAAAGAAAGAAGGAAAATATATTTTACATCTGACTCTTCTTGATCACCAGCAGTAGAAGTTGGTTCGAAAGCTGGATCGCAATTGGTAGCGAGAAGTCATTTTCTGAAGAAAATTTGATCCTTATTGTAATGATTTTTCAACGGTTATATATATGAAGAAATTTATTTTCAAACTTTTAAATTACAAATGCTTAAAACGTCCAAATGAAATCGTTATAATATCCGACTGAAATTTACTATACCTCATTTTTTGCTATTTTTATATTAAAAAAATTTTGTACACTTAGAACTTTTAAATTCATGCTTAAAACATCTATTTGAACTGATTTAACAAAAAATTGAAATTCAGTTACCCACTCAATTCTAGAACGCAAATGGTAAACCGTTGTGCAGCGCAACCCCACATGATATTCACTGCTGCACAGAACTCGTACCAAACACTAACGCCTTCACTCGTTGACCGAGGTCGACTGCCAAATAGTTTAAGTGGTTTTTGGTTAGGGTCCCAGACCAATCTGCAACAGTTCTGAGTCAGAGGCGTACTTTGAACTTTGACTGGGTTGTCCTGGAACCCCGGTTTACCAGTCTAGGGTTAAATATATTGATTTAAAAACTTTTCAGTGAAACAATTTATTGTCTTGGAATTATTTTTGTAACTCAACTTGTTTCAGCAAAAAATCTGAAAATTCGATTTTATAAAAAATAATTTTCTAACGATAAGAATTGTTTAGCCGACGTAAAACTCACAGGAAGTTGGCCTCATACAAACATATCTTTTTCCTATAAATTTAACAAAAATGGTGGATATTTCTGTAAGCCAAAAGTGAAGAGAATTTTTTTGCTTATGAATATTGAATTTTTGTGTTTTTCTCGGAAACGGTGCGAGATATCGTAAATGAGTAAAAGAAGTTTTTTTTTAACTCTCTCAACTGTGCAAAATATTTTGCTAACGTTTCTTGTGTATCTATTGTTGTTTGCAAGAAAAATACGAGATTTTGATTTTATGAACCAAAAATTCTCCTGGACACAAAAGTTATTTAGCCCGCATGAAGCCCACAAGGTATTTTCCTCATGATAGTACAAATTTATCAAAAAATAGTTATTATGTTATAATTTTATAATCTAGGTTTTTTGAGAAAATCGGCTTTTAGTATTTTCAGAAAAACCGCCGCCATATTGTCCATTTGGAACATTTTTTAAATTTACTCGTGGATTTCGAAAGCAGGCAATAAATTAAAAAGACTTTTTCGCAAATCGAAAAAATACCCCAGTGAGCAAAAAAATTCAGGATGCCTTAGATACGTCTTTGGGACATCCCTAAAACATCTTTTATAACATGTCTTTTGATCATCCTAGGGAGGCTCTTAAAACATCTAATCCCAGTGGGCACAAAACCATGAACATCCAAAGAACGTCCTTAGAACGTGCCTAGGACGTCCAATGTCAGTCCAATCAAAGTCCGCATGACTTATAATGTCCTAAAGACGTCTTAAAGACACAGAATGTTCTCGGGACGTCTTTCGTACAGACATTAAATGTCTTAAGAGCATCTATAGGATGTCCGAAAGACATGTTCTAAAAGACGACTTAGGCATATCCCGAAGACGCTTCTAGGACATACCTAATTTTTTGGCCCACTAGGATGTCAGTACGAAAGATGTCCCGAGAACTTTTATGCCATTAAGAATTCTTTAGGTCATCTTTACGACATTGGACGTCTTAAAGACGTTGATTGACCTGACATAGGACGCCCTACGAACGTCCAAAGGATGTTCTTGGGATTATCATAGTTTTGTGCCCTCTGGAACGTATCGTGTAATTTCCTATAAAAAACAACATATTTCGTCCCCGAGAGATTCTGCAAGTTCAAGTGTAGAACCTGCCTGATTTGAAAAGGATTCCATCACTATTATTAGGCCTCTAAAAAATATTCTACCATAATTTAAACTTATGATATCTTTAGCAGACGATCTTTTATGAACAGAATGATAAAATACTTTAATTTTCAACAAAATTTTAAGCAGAATAATCGAATTTTCAGCTTCCAAAGATAAAATTTGCTTTCTCCAGTACTGCTGAAAGTCTAAAACATATTATCACCTATTTCACTTAAAAAAACCTTTATGCTTATCGACCTGCGACTGCATAAATTTATTCCATTCCTTTCTCGTGGAAGTATAATAAAGCGGAACTCATAACTAGATCAGTGACTGTATCCACTATGGAGTGCCTGTCAATTCTTATGGCGTTTAGACTCTCAAATGTTTGACTTGATCGAAGTTTTTCTTCTTCAGGAGTAGAAGCATCGAACTTGTGATGAAAGAATTCGTGTGCCCAAGAAGAGAGAGTTTCGCTGAAATCGCATGATCCGTTTGAGTGAAGAATCGGCGAGACATCGTTAGCTTTTTGCTATTCTTCGTAGTCAATAGAATGCACAGAATTTATCTGAAAATGAAATGATTTAAAACTAAGACTGATATTTAAATGTTTTCAGAGTGGGGAGTTGAAATTTGAAGGCTTTTAACTCTAAAATCATATGTTTTTAATCACCCCTTCTCGATTCAAAATGTATCTTTTTCAAATATAGATCAGAAACATTTTTTTATATGTTAAAAAAGTAAATCAAAGATTAGTACCCGCCACTAGAAGGATCTTCAAAACAATGACATAAGTGGCACAAAATATCGAAAAAGTCTTACAGATAAAGAACTCTAATTCGTCATTTTTGTGTACAATGAAAATTAGATTAAACTCTATACGATAAAAAATGGATTTGTAAATTATATTGGAAGAAATGAAATTAATTATCCAAAACATCTAATTTTTTCAAGTTATAAGCCATACAAAGATGAAAAAAAATCGTGTACAGAAAATCGATACTATTATTTTAATCTGTATAAATATTTTGTATTTCTAAAAAATGTTATTGTGTAAATTCTACACCTAATTTATATAAGTGCTATGAAACTCTGATTTGAAATATTTGCAATGATAAAGAAAAGATTTCGAAATTAATTCTTAGTTCACTAATTCCAATAATTTACATAAATTTCCTCCAGAGATAATATATTTTATTTATGTATTTACAAATCACAGAAATTTCTAAAAGTATATGATTTAAAAATAAATTCATCCAAATCTAAAATATTCCTTTCTACAATTTTTACAATTCACATCCACTTTGAACTTGAGTTATCTGAAATAAAAGTGTGGTTCATACGAACTTTTTTTAAACATATATAGTGTATAAAATACACATGTATTTCAAATAAAAAAGATTTTCATTTTAAATCGATGGCAGCTCAATTGAACCAAGAAAGATGAATTTTCAACGAAATAGATGAATTCGGATCCAAAGAAGATTAAATTAAAATTAAAATAGATGCGAACTGACTATGAGAGATGGAATGTTGCTTAATCTTATTGTACGCCTGAGATAACCCAACGAATTCGAAAAATTAAAACATATTCAACCATTTCCAAATAATTGATTAAAGCAGATGATTTTTTAAACAAAAATACGAATTGTTAACCAAAAAGGATGAATTTTTAACAAAACTATTGTATTCTCAATTAAATAAAAACATTTTTAACTACAAATATAGTTGTTAAGCGGAATTAACTCATATTAGATCCATCAAATAATTAAATAATAATACTTAGAAGATTAATTATTTTTTGTATTGTCTCTGACGTTTATAAATTTCAATAATACTCGTAATGTAAACTTTTGATTTTATCTTTTTATGTTTGAATTCTAAACAAAATGGTGAAATGTTCTACTAGAAAAGATAAATTTTTAACCAATTATTTGAATTTTGAACGTAAAAAGTTTAGTTTTCAACCACAAAATAAAATAATGCAATTTTCAGTTAAAAAAGTTAATATTCCGAAAAAAAATGAAACTGAAATAACGACTCTTTAACTGGAATGAATGAATCTAAAACCAAAAAGATGACCATTCAACAAGAGAGTTTAACCTTGCACTGCATAGTTTTATTTTCAACTAAGAACATGAACTTTAAACTAAAATGACGAGTATTTCTTTGAAAGAGTTTAATTTTTAGCTGATGAAGACAAATTTTGAACCAAATACTTGGTGGAATTCTGAACACAAAAAGCTGTATTTTCAATAAGAAAAGGCAATATATAAATATTCAATTAAAACAATTAATTTTCAAATGAATAATTGACTTTTGAACTAAGAAATATCACTTTTTAGCCGAAAAAGGAATAAATCAATTTTCAGTTAAAGAATTCGTTTCCCATAAAAAATTCTACGAAAGTGCTAAATCGTAATCCTAAAGGATAAACTTGTAACGAAAGAGTTTAAGTTGCAACCAATTAGTTTTTTTAAAAACAAAGTAGCTGCTACCAAGGGGATGAAGTTTGAACTAAACGATGGAATATTTGCAGTAAGCAACAAAATAGCTCATTTTCAAACAAAAGGATGATTTTTAAATTAAAATGTAAAGAAATAGTTTAATTTTCAAAAGAGAATTTTCAATGATTAATAGTTAAATTAGCAACTAACTCTCCATTTATGACCGAAAACAGAATGGTTAGATACAGTAATAGAGAGCTACTTTATTGATAAAAATCATTTTTATTAAATTTTATAATTAAAACAAAAATTAAGTTCGTTTTGGAAAAAGTTCCCTAACATTTTAAGGTTTTTCCAGGAATATAAAAATTCCTTGAAAATTACACGATTTCCAAGCTTTCCAGGTAGGGTAGAGACCATGGCTGCAGCTTTGATTAAGATTTAAAAAATAAAGCTTCTGAAATTTTTCCTTAAAAAAGTCTATTACTATAAAAATAGATACTCAAATAGTTCTTTACCTGCGGAAACTACAGGAAAGCAGTTCATACTCGCATCTTCACGTCATTCACCCACAATAACATCAGACTTGATCCTCTTATAATTACTGTTCGCTTAGAGTCCAATCCAATATCATTTGTGAGGGACCTCGCAAATTAACGGATAGGGCTGGGAATTAGGTTCGTCGAGAAGCAAGGTGAAGTCAATAATAGAGGCAATTATATTATATCTTTGGTTTTATTAACCAACTTACAATTGATGGGTGGGACCTGCTGGCCCAAGATCGATGGTGAATTTCGCCGGTTATCCCCAAAAGCAGGTGGAGGTGGTGGATGGTCTTGAGATTAGGCAGGTCTGGAGGGCTAAGCTTCGTCCTAGCGGATGGTGTTGTTGGAGCTCGAAAACAGCAAGGGGGTTGGAGTTTGTACGCACCAGACTTGAGCGCAATACAAGACGACGACTACGAATTACTAACCGTCTTCGGGGTAAGATCGCGGTAATAAAGACTGGGGTGTCTTTCTCCACTCCATCTCCCAGGCCCACAGGGCCGCAACCGAGTGGGGCGCTTATAACTCTGTCATAACCTCCCCCCCTCCCTGTTTGGTATAACGTTTAACTTTTCAACAGTTCCTCGGTCCTCTTTTTGTGCCATTTCCTCCTTAGCAAATGAGATTTTTAATATCTCTATACATTTTTCCCTTTTCTCTACCCAACCTCCTTGTATATATTTCTTCCTTGTCGAATCCGACACAACTTGATGGTTTTTTGACCTATTTGACATCTCTCCACAATAGGTATCGTGAAACATGTGAAGTTGTGCTGGACCTATCATCTCGCAATGCCTACACTGCCACATCTTCAGGTCTTCCATCTTCTTCTTTTTAGCTAAAACAAAATTTAACACATCCTAACTTTTGAAAAATAAATTTTTTTATCCTCTTTCTAATTATGTTCTTTCCTATTTCCTTTCAAAAACATGTAAAATCTAGAGTCTTTATTTGAAATATATGGTATTTTTTCCAAATTTTTTAACTTAATATGTTTTGTTAAATTTTCTGTGGTATCAATTCCGATGGTATCGTTTTAAAGTTCTGCTTTCCGTGACTTTTCTTTCCTGAAAATTAACGTATATATAAAATTTACTTTTATTTTTAATTATAAAACAATCTTGGCCTCTTATAGCCGTATTTATTTTTATTTAGAAAAACATTTTTGTATTATTGTAAAAGCTATTTCTTTAGATCAAAATTCCATCAAAATATTAACTTAAATTTCAAAAATTATTTATATCTGTGATGTATATAAAAAGTAAAACTATTATCTCTGCTGTGATTGTGAAGGGCAAAAAATAAATTTTTCTGTAGTGTATGTGGAAAAGTAAAGTAACTTTTATTTTAGTTCACTCGTCCGTGCCCCAATCCATTGATGACTCTTTTTTTTCTGCTCTAATCGGTTGTAGCTCCGTTTTATTTTTCTCGGCTTTCTTCATAGCCTTTTTTAAAAATTTCTTTCCTTTTTCTTACTTTCTTATCCTGTTCTTCCTTTTTTCTCATTATCTCTTTTTATAACTGTTCTTCTCTTCTTGATTTTTCGATTTTGTCATTGGCAGTGGACCAATCATATCAGATGCTACCACTGTCCATGGTTCTTCGATTATTTGCTTTCCCATCAAACCCATCTGATTGTTTACTTTAGGTTTTATTCTTCGACAAATATCACATTCTTTCACATATTTAAAAGTTTAAGAATACATACCGGGCCAAAAATAATTTTCAGAAATTTTCGCGTATGTTTTTTCCATACCTAAATGACCTGCTTGTTTAATATCATGATTTTCAATTAAAACTTGTTCCCTTATATCTTCTGGCATTGTTAATTTCCACGGGCTGCTATCTAAATTTAAGCTTGCTCTTAAGGGCATGTAATACAGCTAAGTACCTATATTACCGACCTCACTTTTTCCGTTCACTGAATGTTTTTTTGAACCTAAGAACTTTTTTTGTAAATAAAATATCGAGCTGAAACTTT
>NC_046660.1:123930730-123972927 GCF_010883055.1 Belonocnema kinseyi | reverse complement strand
TTTTATTTACAAAAAAAGTTCTTAGGTTCAAAAAAACATTCAGTGAACGGAAAAAGTGAGGTCGGTAATATAGGTATTTAGCTGTGTCACATGTCCTTAAAGGGTCGGGTCTATAAAAATACAATTGATTACACAGCCACACAAAAAAAGTGTGCTGATCTGGTAAGAAGACACACGTATTCCTATGGATTTTGGGGCGCTGAATTCAAATTCGATCTCAAAAATCACCCATCACGTAATGGTTGAGCCATAACCTCAAAAAATTCCGAAAAATCATGCACCGAGGCAAATACATTTCAAAATAATGCCAGTGAAGCAAATTTTCACTTCAAAAACATGTCCACAACTGTGAAGGATCAACTCTTGCCTGATATCAACTTATTTAACATAACTTTACCCAACAGAACCTGACCTCACCTAACCTGAATTAACAGAAATTTATTGAACTACACGTAAAGCTCTGGAAGCATATTTTCCCAATAGCAAATGTGTGCTACATCGAATGGGGCAACTTGAGCCTAACCTAGAAATAAATCTAACCTATCCTAACCTGACCTAACCTCACGAAATACAATTAAACTGATTGTGTTGTCCCGTTGTGTTTTTGCGGTACCGTTTCATTCAACTTCGGCTTAACCTACATAGAGGTTTAACCTATCCTAACATAACAAAACCTGACCTAACCTAACCGATTACGCTGGCAACCCTGTTCTTGCGTACTTTCATATTTTGAAATTAATAGCAGTAAATGTCTGGAGTTTCGTAACCGCTTGTTGCTAGCATTATTCGCCTGTGTCTGTAACCAGGGCACCTCCACGTGGTGACGGTGAGCAACGGATGCACATTGGCTGAGTCCCTGGGTAAACGGCGTTCATGCCGCCATGGCAGACACAGGTAAAACGTGTATTACGATGCAGGGAAAAACCCCAGTATCGGCGTCTGTTCAGGGTGGGAAAGCGGGCTCTCCGACGTCGTCATCATGCAACCGTAGCTCTTCATTAATGAATCATTTGGTTGGTGTAGAGTCTCATGCTACAAGAAAAAAAACCGCGAGCATTTCTCAATCGCATGTCTGCAAGAATAACTCAGATTCATTTTGTTACATTTGCAGTAAATATGAAGTGAGCAGTTTGCGAAAATCAATCGACAAGGAAGTGAAAAGTCTTTACGAAAAGTGTTTTCACCGTAAATTGCTGCACCAAGAAACTAAATAGGTTCCTCACGTCGTTTGCAATTCCTACAGACTCATGCTGTATCGTCTAAAAAATTCAAACAACGAAAAGTACCGCAAGTACTCTACACCAACCACATGGAAAAACCCCGTTATTGCGAAGGACTGCTACTTTTGCATGGATTTCGTTAAAGGGTTCAACGCTAAAAATAAAAATAACATTTCGTACATTAATGTGTGCACAGTCACAAGAGCAATTTAAATCAATAAAAATGTACGCCAGACTGATTTAAGCGCTTTCGAAGATGATAGAATGAAAGTTGAAAGTCAACATCATGGAGACGGTAGTGAAACCAGTGATCGAACAGAAAATAGTTCTGATGATTCCGATGAAAATTACGAAAAAGATGACGAATATGGCGTGCATAAAATAAAATTTAAGGTTCCAATATTAGTGTCGCAACTAGAACTGAATGATTTTATTAGAGATCTTGGATTACCGAAAGACGGCGCTGAATTTTCCGCTTCATTTCTAAAAAGAAGAAATCTTCTAGAGTCAAAGACAAAAGTTTCATTCTATCGCGACAGGGACACAGAATTCAGAAAGTTTTTCGTTAAAGACGAACAGACGTCTTTAGTGTACTGCACTGACGTTAACGGACTAATGAACCACTTGAAGAAAAATGTGTACAGAGACGAAGAATGGCGACTTTTCTTTGATTCCTCAAAACGCAGCATTAAGGCTGTTTTCCTGCATAACACGAATACTTACGCTCCTATCAGTATAGCCCACTCAACGGTCATCAAAGAAGAATATAACAATGTTAAAATGCTTCTTAAAAAAGTTGATTACACGAATGACAAATGGAAAATACGTGGTGATCTCAAAATCATAACAATGATATTAGGCCAACAATCGGGTTTCACGAGAGAGCCATGCTTTATATGCCTGTGGAATAGCAGAGATCGAGCCAATCATTACAGCAAAAAACATTGGCCTTTAAGAGATCCATTCAAACCTGCTTCTCATAATATCATCAATCAAAGCCTCGTTGATCCAAAAAAATTTTACTACCACCCCTGCACATAAATCTTAGGCTCATGATGGACCACAGATTCGAATATTGACAAGAGATACTAATTTCGTGAGCCACATGACGAAAATTGAAATGGACGCTTGGGAAAGTTTTAAAGCAGTAAACGCAGACTTCCCCGGTAAAAAAAAGTTCAGACTACGAGAATATTGTTGCGAAAATGATAAGAAACTACAAAAAGTTAGGCAGCTTGATGAATTGAAAACTTCACTTTCTAGATTCCCATCTGGATAAGGTTCCAGAAAATGTTGATGATTTCAGCTAAGAACAAGGGGAACGTTTTCATCAAGACATAAAAGTGATGGAAGAATGATATCAGGGTAGATGGGACGCGATCATGATGGCTGATTTTTGCTGGATGTTGAAAAGGGAAACGAATGTAGGTCTTAAACGTAATCGTAACCCTTTGCATCGTTCCTTCGAAGAAAAAAGGACACGTTATAGCAGGCAGAAAATAGACTGAAGTCCCTTAAGTTTAAGAAAAGCAGAGGGAGAAAATTTTTTAATAGAACTCTTATTTATTTGCATGTTTAAGTTACAGTTCTACATTTTAATTGATACAAACATTGTCAGGTTAATTGAAATGGGGTCAATTCTACTTGGAGTTCTAAGTTTATTCAAATGAGTAATGTGCGTCTAAATTTTTAACCACCTGTAGTACAATGAAATGAATTTTATGGTGTTACAACATGAACACTGAAGTTAAGTTGTGTTGCGTTAAGCAAAATTTCGTTAGGTTCTGTTAAGTTAGATTCATTTGTAGGTTAAGATCGAGTTAACCTATTAAGTATAGCACACATTTAACACTGAGAACCGTACGATTACATAGCTACACGTGTGGTTGAATTTCATTCGGCTAGGTTAGGTTAGGTCAGGTTTTGTTAGGTTAGGATAGGTTAAGCCTCTATGTAGGTTAAGCCGAAGCTGAATGAAACGGTACCGCAAACACAACGGGACAACACAATGAGTTTAATTGTGTTACGTGAAGTTAAGTTAGGTTAGGCTAGGTTATGTTAGGTCAGTTTTTTTAGGTTAGGATAGGTTTGACCTCCTTGCAGGTTAAGCCAAAGCTGATTCAAACGGTACCGCAAACACAACGGGACAACACAAGCAGTTTCATTGTGTTTCGTGAGGTTAGATTAGATTAGGTTAGGCTAGGTTAGATTTATTTCTAGGTTAGGCTCGAGTTAACCCATTCGATGTAACACACATTTGCTACTGGGAAAATATGCTTCCAGAGCTTTACGTGTCGTTCAATAAATTTCTGTTAATTCAGGTTAGGTGAGGTCAGGTTCTGTTGGGTAAAGTTATGTTAAATAACTTGATATCAGACAAGGGTTGATCCTTCACAGTTGTCGACCTGTTTTTGAAGTGAAAATTTGCATGACTGGCTTTATTTTGAAATTTATTTGCCTCGGTGCATGATTTTTCGGAATTTTTTGAGGTTATGGCTCAACCATGACGTGATGGGTGATTTTTGATACCGAATTTGAATGCAGCACCCCAAAACCCATAGGAATACGTGTGTCTTTGTTACCAGATGCGCACACTTTTTTGTGTGGCTGTGTTATCGCGCATTCTCTAATTTTGATTTTCTTCTGGCTTATTTTTAAGCTAAATCATTTTATCTTTATACCAATCATCCTCCATTTCTTAAAAATATTTTTCTTTGCTTTCAACCACACTTGATAAAATACTAGAAACTTTTATTTCTTTTTCCTTTTATCTTGATAATGAATCTGGGACATCTAATCGCAAACGCTATTACATAATTTTTGCCGTTCATTGTTTGTCTTAAAACAGCTCCTAATCCTATGTCACTAGCATCAGTTTCAATTGGAATGGGATTTCAAAATCAGGACAGGCTAAAATCGGTGCTGTTGTTAGTAAGTGTTTAATATTCGTGAAAGTTTGTTCCTGTTTGTCAGACCATTCCCACTTTACTTCCTTTTTTAATAAATTTTGTCATGGTTCCAAAATTTTTGCGAATTTCGGGTTAAATTTACTATACCATGGAGCCATTCCGATAAGTCTTTGAAATTGTTCAATTGTTCTTCGCCTTGGAAAATTTAAAAATGGTTCAATTTTTTCTTTATCAACTTGTAATCCTTTATCATTTACTTTTGAAACCCAAATATTTTATTTCAGAACATCCAAATTCGCATTTGTCTAACTTTATTGTTAAACCTGCATTTTTTATTTTATCTAAAACTATTTCCAAGTATTTTAAATGTTCTTCAAAATTTCTAGAAACTATAATTATATAATCCAAATAACAAAATACATTTGGCTTTAATTCTGGTGTTATTATTCTGCCCATCAGGTGCTGGAATGTAACAGGAGCATTTGTTAAACCAAATGGCATCCTCTTTAACTGATACATTCCTTTTCCTGTGACTATAAAAGCTGTAATTGGTTTCGATTCTTCGTCCAGTGGTATCTGATTATATGCTGAATGAAGATCGATTTCAGACATGTACTTTGCTGATATTTACGTATCTAATATTTCAGACATTATTGGAATTGGGTATAAGTCTTTTTTCGTAATTTTATTTACTTTTCTGAAATATAAAAAATCTATATTTCCCATTAGGTTTCTTAATCATTACTATAGGATTTGACCAATCACTACTAGAAGGTTCTATAATTTTTTCCTATAAAAATCTGTCTACTTCCTCATACATTAATTTCCTCACTTTTGGCGATACATAATAGTATCTCTGATGAATACGTTTATGACCTTACACATCTATTTTATGGCTAGTTAGATGTGTCGGTTTTAACTCTGTTCCTTGATTCGTAATTTTTCTTTTAATTAAATTTTCTAATTGAACTTGTTGTGCTTCATTCAACTCTATTACTCCTTCAGAAATGTCATCGCAAAATTCTATATTTCTGTTTTTTCTATTTTTACGCGTTTTGTATTATTATAAATAACCTGTATCATTAATAAACTGTAACTTCGTATTTATTTTGTTTCTATCCTTATTTGTTTTCCTTTCTCTCTCTATTTTTTGATTAGCCCACTTATCTAATCTTTGTACGCCCACGCTGACACGTGCCAGTGTTGCGTCGCTCGCTTTGTAGGGTTTAGAGTTGGGGCACCGTGCCCCCGTACATTCTGTGCCGGCTGAGGTACTGGCGGGATCGAGTCTAGTGCATTACTTGTAAGGAAGGGTTGGGGTGGGGTGTGTGGCGAAACTGGAGAAGAGACTTCGCACGGTAGCAAATCAATTTCTTTCTCTCGCATGTCATTTCGCAGACTAACCTTCGTTCCGAATTTCAATTTACTTTTCTCACTTTCCCTATGCTCACTCTCTTGCATTTTCTTTCTTTTCTTTAATTACCGGTTTCTGCATTTTCATTACTTTTGATATAATCGTATATTTAATATTTGGTCATTGTGGTAACTGTCGGAGTTTGGGGTACATTCTGGCTGTGTTTGTGTCTGTATTCTTGTTCTTGGAATTGCACCTGTGGGTTGACTCGGTTGTATCGCCCCCCATTCTAATTTTTCATTTCTCACTGTTATGAGTTCTCAATTCAAATTTCTTGCTAATTCTTCTCTTCTATTTTCGTTTTCGCCTGACTCAATATCATTATTTTCATTTTCTACACTACTCGCACTTGCGTGTGTATTATTTCCTTCAATTAAAATATCCGGAACTATCTTATTTTTCCTACTTTCCTTAATATTCTTTACGGGATTTGCCATTTTTAGAATAATTTTTATTTTTCCTGATCTAAGATGCATTCGATTTTTAATCTTTTACCTTACACCTTTCTAAATTTTATGGACTAGCTCAGGGGTTCTTTACGGCTGATTAAAAACTGGTACGTTCATTCAGGTGAGCGTCCCGGTTTTTACTACTGGGGAGTGTACGTGGACTTACCACGTAGCTGACGTATCCAATGAGGGCGGGAAATGCTAGGGTTGTTTGTATGACGTCACTGGTTCCTAATTCGCGCGCCAATTTTCGTTACTGACGCCGCTTCCTCTTCTAACTTCCTTGTTTCTCATTCTATTTTCTCCGAGTTTTTGACTATCTTTCTTATCTGTCGCATTCTAACTAGTTTTCTCCTATTTCCGTATTGATTTTTTACCGATTGTTTTTGACTCTATATTGAACCCTTCACTTGCTCAATGCTGCTACAAAGAGTACAAGTAAGGCGTTTTTTCTCGGGATAATTTTATTTATTATTGTCGATGGTGGAACTTGCAATTGGGCTGTTGTCCCACCAACGTTTTATAGGATATATATTACAGTCTACCCCTACTTTATTGATCTAAATTACATCCTACCCGCAATTTTTCTTGTAAAATTTTTAAAAAACAATTAACACAAACAAAAACAAAATTGTCAAATATTTTTCCTACAGTATTTTCTAAATTCAAAATTTTCTTCTCCAATGGCACACATGCATACAACGTGATTTTAAAAAAGTTTTATCATTATTTGACTTCTTCTCGACTTGTAGGATTTATTTTGGAAGGATTGTGGATTTTTGAAGAGGGTGCCAAATTTGTGAGGGATCTCGCAAATTACGGGATAGGGCTGGGAATTAGGATTGTCGAAAAGCAAGGTGAAGTCAATAATAGAAGCAGTTATATAATACCTTTGGTTTTATTAACCAACCTGCAATTGGTGGGTGGGACCTGCTGGCCCACGATCGATGGTGAATCTCGCCGGTTATCCCCGAGCGTAGGTGGAGGTGGTGGATGGTCTTGAGATTAGGCAGGACTAAAGGCCTAAGCTTCGTCCTAGCGGATGGCGTTATTGAAGCTCCAGAACAGTAAGGGGGTTGGAGTTGGTACGCACCTGACTCGAGAGCAATACTAGAAGACGACAACTACGAATTACTAACCGTCTTCGGGGCAAGATCGCGGTAATAAAAACTGGGGGTATCTTTCCTTACCCCATCTGCCAGGCCCACAGGGCCGTAACTGGGTGGGGCGCTTATAACTCTGTTATGAATTGTCTGAAAATTTCGGCACCAAAACGAAATCTCGGAGTTGCTAGTTTGCCCCGGCGCTGTTAATCTTGGATACATTAATGGAAAACTAAGAATGCACATCTATTGCAGCGGTTTTTATGTGATCTTGAGGTTAACTGATTAACTTGAAAGCATCTTCGTACCAGACTTCGAGAAAAAGCATAAATACTTCTCTAAAATTGAAAAAAGAAAAAATCCTGTGTTGCATTTTATTGCGTTTCAAAAGATATTATTAACAATTTTACACTTTTTCTTGTAAATGTGTGTGTGAGACTCTTAGAAATTTTTCAACAAACTCACTCTCTATTTTTTGCTATCTACTTCAGTCATCCTTGTCTGTATTTTCGATGTCTTCTTCGTCGCTTTCACTGATAGTGCCGTATTTATCATATATGGGCAGGGGCTTCAGAGCCGTGTGGGCTGGGTAGGCTTGAGCCCATCCATGAAATTTGATGGGTAGGCTCTGCCCACCCATCAAATCACTAAATCTAATAATAAAATAAGCCTAATATTTATATTAAATTTATATTTTTGAACATATTTTTCGGTGAGCCCACCCATGAAAAAAACGTTCCGACGCCCCTGTGGATAGGAAACGCGGTGTTTTCTTTGTAGTGCGTCTGTGCAATTCAAAAGGACTGCAAGGAAATAAAAATGATTATATCAGGGTCATTCAAAAACTACGACGTAGTGTTTTGTACACATTTCACATACCTCTCCTTCTTTGTCAAATGTCATTACATAAAACTCGAACCCTCCAGAGAATAAATCAGAACATAACAGTTTAACAGACTTTACAGCACAAAATTCTCTCGGAATAGGGGAAATATGGTGATTTTCCACGAGAATAGGAAATTAATAAGAGTGAGTTTTCAAAGGAAAAATTCAATTTCCAAATTGAAATGTCGAATATCATAAAAAGCAATCGACTTTTAAAATCTGAAAGATGAAAGGAACCAAGATTACCAATAAAATTGAAAAGCATTAATTTTCAATTCGCCCCCTTACCTACCTACCTCAGAAAGATTTATATTTTCAAATACATAAATAGTTCAATTTTTAACAAAATAGTTCAATTTTCAGTGAAGCAGATGAATTTTCAAATAAAACGTTGTAACTTAATTTCTTTAAAATTCAAAATTCAAGCAAGTGATTAAATTTGAGTGACGTCTACTTGCATCTTGTCTCTATATGTTTAAGATCCTAGGCTCTGAAGTCAACGTACCCTGTATCCTGCAAGAAATATTATTTCATGTACCAAGAACAGCGTTGTGTATATACGTTCCCTTCATAGTACCAATTCCTAAATTAGTTGTTGGCCAGCTTGTACCTATTTGTACTATGTCTACTAATATCAATAACACAGGACCACAAGATGAAATTCAATTGCAGCATCTTCCAGTCTAGTTGACCTTTATGTTTTTGTGGTCGCTGATTACGATCCCGTTGTCCATATGATTCCATCACGTCTAGAGCAGGATTAAATGAAGATCAAATGGAATTATTTAATTAAATTAAATTATTAATTAAATGGAATTCCATTGATGCAATTTTTTTAACCCGGATTCTGAAAGAGCGGAAAATTTTACGTCCGAATACGTCTTGACGTGTTTTTTAAACCGACCCCTGTAGGTTGTTTGGAGGTCATCTAGAGGTCAACTCCTTCTTTTAATCTTTCGGCTGATTTCTTAGCTAGGACCGGGTCTCAAATCAGTGGACGTTTACGTTTTTGGGGTCGCTGATCACGATCCCGGTGTCCATAAATTCTCATGGTTTTTCTCAAGACGAGTTAAGTGACTTAATTCGAGACGCAGGTCTTTCGAACGAAATTTCCTAACTCGTAGCTTCTAGATTGAAAGAGAAGAATATTTTAGCTCCGGGTACTCGAGTGAGTTTTTATCGTGATCGAGATCGCCCATTCCGGAAATTCTTCTCTAAAGCAAAGGGTTTGGTTTATTGAAATGGCGTTGAAGGCCTGATAAATGAGTAAAAGTGTTCAATATGTAGCTAGTGACTGGCGACTATTTATTGATTCATCAGTGAGTAGTTTGAAAGCTGTCTTACTTCACAATGGAAACATATATGCCCCTATACCGGTTGGTCAATCAGTGATCTTGAAAGAGCAATACAATAATCTCCATTTTCTACTTGAAAATTTGAAGTGTGATAGTCACAAGTGGCAATTAGTTGGATATTTGGAAATAACCAGTATTTTATTAGGTCAGCAAAGCGGACACACAAAGTATCTATGTTTTATTTGTGAGTGGGACAGTCGTGCCCGAGAACAAAATTATATGAAAAAGGACTGGCCACTCAGGCAATAATTAACTCCAGGATCTATGAACATACTACAAGAGAATCTCATTCTTAGTCATAAAGTCATACTTCCACCATTACATATCAAACTCGGCTTATTTAAACAGCTTATCAAAGCAATGAGGGTATCGGAGAACGATGCTTTCATGTATATATTTGAGAAATTTTCTAATATTTCTGCAATGAAAATCAATGAAGGTGTTTTCGATGGCTCTCAAATAAGGGAACTGATGAATGATGATGAATTCAAAATGAGAATGAAAACTAATGAGAGAGTAGCTTGGAGTAATTTCAAAGAAATTAAAAAAAAAATTCTTGGGAAATAACAAAGACCCTGATTACAAGAATATTGCCGACAGACTGCTGGAAAACTACCGAAAGATGGGATGTTTAATGAATTTAAAGATCCATTTCCTCCATTCCTACATTGATTACTTCCCTGAAAATCTGGGGGACTTCAGTGAGGAGCAGGCTGACAGATTTTCACATAAATTTTCAATTTCCATTGTTTTTACAAATCTACTATGCAATTCCATCAAAAGAATCCATTCTTCCAACCTAAATAATCCCGTTATATAACATCTGAACTCAAATTTTGAATTAGAATTGCTTCAACACCCGTAATTGATTAAAAGAAGGAGTTGACCTCTAGATGACCTCCAAACGACCTTCAGAGGTCGGTTTGACCAACAGATCAAGACGTATACAGACGTAAAATTTTCCGCACTTTCAGAATCCGGGGTCAAAAAAATTGCATCAATCCAATTAAGGTGTTTGATGTTCATTTGACCTTGATTTAGACGTGATGGGTCCATATGGATACCGGGATCGTGATCAGCGATCCCTAAAACATAGAAGTCAACTAGGCTGAAAGATGCTCCACCTCAATTTCATCTTGTGACCCTGGGTAATCTTTTTAATCGTAATATTGTTGACATCAACCTTCCTACGTTAACAAAAACAAAACTTATAAGAATCGTCAATGAATACACAAGTCATACTAGATGAACATGATCTCTTTAGTTTTCAATTTTCTTGAACTGTGCTTCTTTTTTGTTCTAAATCTAGTCCTAGTCCTACCTATAACGATACCATTGTTAAGTCAATCTGCGTTTTCATTATAATTTGTAAATAAGAATCCAAACACAATTTTTTGACAAAGTCACATCTGCGTGGTACAAAGGAGTTGATTGTTAACTTTAGGGGTTGGAGCCCAAAAACCAGATACTATTGATAGTATAAAATCATAAAAAATAGTTTTTTTTACAAAGTCACATCTATGTGATACGAGGGGTTAATGTTTAACATTCAGAGATAAGCTGAAATTTGTGAATGTTAAGTATGCGTTGTACCGCTTCAGCCGCTGATTAGTTATGTGTATAGACATATGTCAACACGTAAGTATAGAAGGTGTACAGTAGGGTGGTCCAAACTGACGACTTTTAAATAAATGCAAACAATCCCCCCAAATCATTTCGAAATCTAAAAAAAAGTAAACCTTTTTTTTAATTTTGATTTGTAATGGTGTCTGTTGGGACTTTAAATTTGCATTGGAGAATGCATGGGAAAAAGTCACTTTTTGGTATTTTTCGAATAATTGTTCAGGGTTAGGGAGAAGTTGACATTAAAGTTATAAGACTTGTAGATAACTTTAAAACGAAGAATTTGACCTATTATACATATGGGTTTGACGCCTGAAACCCAGCTTCACGGTGCCCTGAAAATTACCCTTGAATAAAAAAATGTACAGTTTTCAGGAGATTCACTGTTGTAAGCAGTTTGTTTTCCTTTTTTTCGGAAATTATTACTATAGGTTGATTGGAATTTTTACAAATGTTTTTCAGTTAATTTCTATTGATAATATCCAAATTGCGAATTGCCAGAGCTGAATATACGGCCCAGTGTTGGTCCAATTTTGGCAGCCAAAGGTCGGCTAAGGTTATAGGACCAATGTCGGCATTTTAATCGGCCGAGTGATGAGCCAGTGCTGGCAGCCTATATTGGCTATTTATATTTGCCGATCCTCCACCGATGCTTGGACCAGTATCGGCACTTTATTGCGCCAAGTCTTACTTTTAGTACGGGGAACCATGTTTCACGAGGATCAGCCAAAGTCTGGCCCAGTAACGGCACATTACTGAGCCAAGTGTCACTTCTACTACGGCAAACCATGTTTTATTTAAATCGGCTCAATGTTGAGACAGTGCTGGCAGTCTATATTGGCTATTTATATTTATCGATCCTCCACCGATGCTTGGACCAGTATCGGCACTTTATTGCTCCAAGTTTCACTTTTAGTACGGGGAACCATGTTTCACGAGGATCAGCCGAAGTCCGGCCCAGTGACGGCACATCACTGGGCCAAGTGTCACTTTTACTACGGCAAACCATGTTTTAATTAAATCGGTCCAATGTTGAGCCAGTGCTGGCAGCCTATATCGGCTATTTACATTTGCTGATTCTACACCGATGCTTGGACCAGTATCGGCACTTTATTGCGCCAAGTCTCACTTTTAGTACGGGGAACCATGTTTCACGAGGATCAGCCAAAGTCTGGCCCAGTGACGGCACATTACTGGGTCAAGCGTCACTTTTACCACAGGAAACCATGTTTTATTTAAATCGGCCCAATGTTGAGCCAGTTCTGGCAGCCTATATTGGCTATTTATATTTGCCGATCCTCCACCGATGCTTGGCCCAAAATCGGCACTTTATTTCGCCAAGTCTCACTTTTAGAAAAAATCTTACACTAAACATAAACAAAATTTTATGGAAAAAGTGTCAAAGTTCACGATGAAATTTGCTAAGCGCTGTCATTAAAATTTTTTAATGTTTATGAAAAATTACATTTCCTGTCATTGCAAAATGTTGTAAAGTAGGCTACAACGGAAGAAAACGAAATATTACGCGAAAAAAAAATTGTAATCGATTTAAATTATTTATTAAAAAATTATTTTATTCCTATTCCTATCAGCAGTTCGTGTATTTTATTTTAACACAACGTATTGTAATAATTAATAATTAGAAAAAGAGAGCTTAAAATTTGATTCTTTAAATTTTCTGAACTGCAGCTTATGAGGATGACTTTCTCACAGAGTTTCAACTTCTCGGTTTAGCGCAGTGGTTAGCACTCCCGACTGCTAGGCGATAGATTTAGGTATATAGATGTAGGTTCGATACCCCGTAGCATTAGAAATTTTATTTGTAATATAATGTTCAAAATTGGATATGTGTATTCAATCTTAACAGGACAATTAATATTTATATTCAAAGTACTCGCAATGAATTAATGTTTATTTTTTAAATACCTAGTTTTTCATATCCTTAGACCTTAGACTATAGCAGTATTAATACCCAATGTTGGGCCGACAATGGCATCCAAGCCTTGGCTGCCAAGTCAAGGCCATAGTTATCAATCCGGCATGCCGCAAAGATGGCAACTACGTTTGGTCCAATACTGGTATCCAGTATTGGGCCGACAATGGCAGCCAAACCTTGACTGCCAAGTGCAGACCATAGTGATAATTCCGTTATTGGCGCGATAATTGCAGCCGAGCTTCGGCAATATTTTTGCCGACTATGGGCCAAGGTTGGGCCGTATGTGACTTCGCACTTGGGAATAATTAATGTTTTAAACAATAGGAAGAAATTTTTAAATAAATAAAATCTTTTTGAGATAATAAACTGCCATTCCGATCTCAGATAACAGATTTTGATTTCCGAAAAAAGGAGAAAAAACTGTTTAAAAGAGTGAATTTGCTGAAGAATATACATTGTTTGATTTAAGGGTAGTTTTCAGGGTACCCAGGGGGTGGAGTAGGGGTGTCAAACCCAAATGTATAATATGTAAAATTCTTCGTTCGAAAGTTTTCTACAAGTTTTATAACTTTAATGTAAATTTTTCCTTAACCCTGAACAATTATTCGAAAAATACCAAAAAGGGATTTTTTCCCATGCATTTTCCAATGCAAATTTGAAGTCCTAACAGGCACCATTAAAAATCCAAATTAAAAAAAAAAGGTTTACTTTTTTGGATTTCGAAACGATTTGAGGGGATTGTTTGTATCTAGCATCAAAAAAATTTTTGCAATGCATTTTTGGACCATCCTAGTGTGCACTGTACAGCTAATAGTGAGTAGGGGAGAGTGGCGCTGTTTGCGCATTTGGTGTAATTGTACGCCAGAAACGATGCAAGAACTGTCAATTATCCCACTTGCTGAGATGAAAAAGGTACGCTCTCACATTTGACACCGAACTTTACACCGATAGAGATGCGGAATAACACACTTCAGTTGCAGAGCGAAAAACGTTCACTTATCGGTGTGACTGACCGACTTTTTTCTAATACAATATATGGGCTATTCCATATAAAACTCCTGGTACTTTCAATAGCCCATTATCAAGAGATTAAATAAAACACCACTTGATTAATAAAATATAAAATACTGTTCATTGGTAAACAATAACACATTGGATTGTTACAGAGAGTGTGTAAGCACGTTGATACAGAATCCTGCTCTGGGAACGACTGACTCGCTAGTCGCGCGTCGCTCCGTTCCCACCCCTCAGCCACTCGCCCCACTCGGTCTACCTACCCACTTTTCCTGTGACCTATTGGCTAATAGGTCTAAATAACGGTATCTAAAACATTCGTAAATGGAAAATGGCCTCGTCGCTGAGGTTTACTTGGCTTAATAGCTAATTCATTTATATCGTCAACAGGGATAAAATTTGTAAACAGCCAACGAATAAAAAGGTTCGCAAGATAAGAGCCATACATCCCTAAAAATTGCAAAGCGACTTTGGTTTAAAAAATGTATTTTTTCCGAAAGGACGTTTCGGTTATTGCCTACTACAAGAGAATAAAGGGAGTTCCGGAATTCGCATTAAATTTTATAATAATGTTTAGGAATGCTCGAGAGCTTACATTGGAGAAAACTTGCGTAGAAAACTCCGGATACCCTTACTATTTTTACAAAAATGTTAATACTTGGGGGACTTCACATGAAATACTGGTGTGAATTTGCGTTAAAATACCCTATTCACATTTACTTTGAATAATTGCTAATAATATTGCACACTGCTCTGACAGTTGTAGCAGAGGGTTTGGTACTTCCTGTGGCTACTCTTTACGGGGCCTAATATACCTACTGACTACTTTCGTCTTGGGTTTATCGCGGAAGGTTACCCTTTTGCGCGGATTAGCCTTGGAATTGCCTGCTCTATTGGATCGTTCCTTAACGTTATTCTTCTTTATTGCTAGAACCGACTTGGGTTTGGTTCGGTGCAGGATACTCCGTATGAATCTGCTGCGTTTCGTCTCGCTGGGCTCGACTGTATTTGTCGGAACGTTTTCACCGGCGTTATTTGGGTCGTCCGTGTTGATAGTTACCATTTCTTCCTCAGTATTATGGAGGGCGACTTGCTTGGGTCTCTCGTGTACCTGCGCTTTAGTAACCACAACTCTTCCTGCCGGAAGTTTTTCAATGATGGTATGAGTAAGTGCTCGATAGGCATCCAGTTCGGTACTCTCCTCGGTTTTTTCTCCTCCGCTGCCCTGTTCGCCCGCCTGATCAACGTTATTTTCGCAATTTGGAGGTGTATAATGGGCGGGTTTGAGTAGTTCGATGTTTGCCGTTTTGTTGGACCCATTGACATCAATTACGAATGTCTTACCGTCCGCATGTCGTGATACAACTTTATGTGATTCTGAATACGGTCTAATTAGAGGGGATTTCACGGCCTTGATCAGTAGGAATACATGGGGACAGGTAGATAGATCCTTAAAAACGAAAGGTTTTATCGCGTTTTTGTGGTCGACCGGAATCGGTTTTACCCTACCGATGTACTCTTGTAATTCTTGGAGGAATTGATGCTGGTTAGGTTAAAAATAGTTGAAGGAACAGAAAACTCCCGGAATTCGGAGCTTTGTGCCGGAAACAAAATCGGCTGGGCTAGCATCAATCTTCAATCTTACGCGAGTGCGAAGTCCGAGGAGCAGAATGGGGAGGAGTCGTGGCCAGTCTGGATCGTTTGACTGACACATCAAAGCTGCCTTCAAATCCCTGTGCCATCTTTCGACCATGCCATTTGCCGCGGGGTGGTATGCTGTGGTGCGGATTCTTTTGCAACCTATCAGCTCCAGCAGGGCCCCAAACAGTTGCGATTCGAACTGAGGTCCTTGGTCGGTGGTTACGTAAATTGGTGCGCCGTATCGCGATACCCAATTTTCGTAAAAAGCCCTCGCAACTGTTGGTGGGTGCGGATATTTCCTCAAGAGGAATGGCTTCTGGCCATCGCGAGTACCTGTCTATCATAGTTAGGATATACCTGTATCCGTTCCAATTTGGTAACGGTCCTACTATGTCTATGTGGACATGGTCAAACCGGCCATCAGGGGCAACGAAATGGTCCGGAAGGAATTTGTTATGACGCGTTATTTTTGACTGCTGGCAATTGATGCATTGTTTACACCACTTTGCGATGTCCCTGCACATATCCGGCCATACGTACTGTTGACCGATTAGCCTGTTCGTGACTCTTGCGCTAGGATGAGCTGTGGAATGAAATAATTGAAAAACCTCTTTTCGCAAAGCTTCAGGCAAATAAGGGCGTATCGTCTGCTCGCGTAAGTCACAATGAAAAGGGACATGATCTTCTCCCAACGTCAACTTTTTGAGTTTAAGGGGATGATTAGGATCTAGCAATATTGCTTTGAGCTGTTCATCGGCTGCTTGCTCTTGCGAAATGTGTATCGCGTCGAACAGAGTAGGCAGCCTGAACGCATCGATCCTCGCAAGTACTTTTTGTACGTCGGATTGTGCTGTGAGACTCTGGTCGCTCCAATCGAAAATCGTTGGTGTGCAGAAAGAGTCGATTCGCGATAGTGTGTCAGCGACTACGTTGTCTTTTCCGGCCATGTGGAGAATTTGCGCATTGTATTGAGCAATGAACGAGAGATGTCGTTTGCGGACTTTCGGCGATTTTTCGCAATCCTGAACCATGGCGAACTTATGGGAATAAAAGGCCACTGGTTGCCAACAACAGTTAGAAACTTGCTCTAGGGCCGCCCCCATTGCGGTATCAGACACATCTGAGACTAGATGAATTTCCGCATTTTCATCCGGGAAAGACATGTACGTTACATCCGCTAGCCCGTTTCTGCATTTCTTAAAAGATTCCTTCGCTTCCGCTTTCCATGCTATCGGCGTTTTATCCTTTTTTTAACGTTTTTCAAAAATGCGTGCAAGGGAGCTTGTATGTGTGCCGCATGTGGTAGACATATCCGATCAAAATTTACCATTCCCAAAAACCTGCGCATTTCATCCACGTTGCATGGTTTTGGTAATTCTTTGATGGCGCTAACCTTTTCCGGCGTTGGATAAAACCCCTGCTCGTTGACGAGGTGCCCTAAGAAGGTAAGTTCTGGCACGCCTATTTGGCACTTCTCGGTGTTGAGTTTCAAGTGGAACTTCTCGAGTCGGTCCAAGACTGTCTGGAGATGTTCCTCATGCTCCTCGGTAGACGAGGATGCTGTGAGGATGTCATCGATAAAAACAAAGACGAAATCTAGGCCGCTCAGCGCTTTGTCGATATATCGTTGAAACGATTGCGCTGCGTTCATGAACCCGAAACTCATCACGAGGAATTCGAAAAGGCCAAAAGGTGTGATGTCTGCAGTTTTGGCAATATCTTCCGGAGCAATTGGGATTTGGTGGAATGCCTTCTGCAAGTCAAGAGCTGAAAAGATCTTGTTTCCTTTTAAGAGGGTTGGGAAATCATGTAGGTGTGGGACCGGGTATTGATCGGGTACTGTGACCGCGTTCAATCTTTTGTAGTCATCACAGATTCTCCACACGCCGTTTTTCTTAAGGGTCATGTGAATGGGGCTAGCCCAAGGACTGTTGGAAGCTCGAAAAATACCCTGCTCGATCATTTCTTTAAATTGATCCTTAGCTGCTTTCATTTTTTGAGGTGCTAGTCGCCGCGCTCTTTGAGCTAGGGGAGGGCCTGAGGTTTTGATATCGTGATACACTACTCGGTCCTTAATCGCCTCCATTTGCTCCACACCAATTATACGCGGAAAATTATTTAAAATGTGCGCGTATTTGTGATTGGGGTCTACCAGGAAGATCGGGAACTCTTCGACTAGTTTCGAAATCCCTTGTGCGTAGGCACTGGTTTCTCCGTCTACGAGTCTCCGCATTCTCAAATCTGGTAGAAGGTGGTAATAGCTTAGAGCGTCGCCTCCTAGGATGGGGTATGGAACATCCACTATGATAAAATTCCAAGTTACGGTTCTTGGTAACCCAATTTGGAGCTCGCGGCACGAAATGCCGTAGGTGTTAATCAGGGCGTTATTTGCCGCGTAAAGTTTAAGCCCCATAGGCTCTGCGGTGCAACTAGCAGGTGTTGGAATTAGTGAGACTTCAGCGCCCGTATCTATGAGAAACAATTGCCCGGAATTCTTATCTTTTACATGGAGCCGTACGGAATTTTTTACTCTACTGTCCGCCTCCGAAACAGTAGATTTCCCTAGTTTTCCGAATTTTTTTTATTCGCGGGTTTATTATCCGGTTTGACAAGACCTTTCCTCTTGCACGGCCCGTAACATCTGAATGCTGTTTCTTTGAATTGTTTATGGAACCAGCATAAACCAACGTACATGACTGCTTCCCTCTCGTTTTCTGACCACCCATTTGGTTTCCTGCTACCCTGTTTGCTTCGGGATCTTGCACGCGGTTCTTTACTTCCCTGCTTGTTTTTATACCGCTCAGGATCGATTCTACCAAAGGCACTAGCCTCGACTAGTCATCGATGTGGACCCGGACGTCAATTGGTAGATGTTCCTTCTAGACCGTTATGATCGTGCTGCGTGGAACTGACCCTGTCGCTAGCTCGAACATGTCCTGGAGGAAGGTGGATGGTTTTCGCTGTCTCATCTCAGAGTGTTTAAAAAGCCGGTCTAGCTTTTGCTCTGCGGTTTCGGAAAATTCTTTCAAGAGGGCTTTTTTTAGCTGATCGTACTTTCCGTCGGCGCTCGGATTTTTAAATACGCTGGCTATACTGCGCGTTGTCTCCGTGTCTAGACTATTCATTATATTAATGGTTTTTCCTCATCTCTAGTTATACCGCGACAGATGAATTGCATCTCGATTAACGCGAACCAAGTTTCCGGATCGTCCTTCCAGAAGGAAGCACTTTATTTTGCGCACGTTGGAACTAATGAGGTTAGCATTTTGGGCCTGTACATGTGCTGGAGACACGTTGGGACTCACGTCTGTGAGGGGGGGTACATTACAGTGCGAAGAGGATTCGGTTACATTTTCCGCGAGGTTAGGCACGATTCTCTGAAAGAGGTTAAAAAGTTGCTGGATTTGTACCGAGAGTCCCTGTACCTGCGTTTCGAGGGTCTTTATTTTCTCGTTGGGATCCGCGGCGTCATTACCGTCTTGCAGCTCCTTCGCGTTTTCCTCCTGCTTTTCCGATTCCCCGTTACTTGCCATTTTTATCGCGTAGGATCTACCACTACGACTTATTTTTCCTGCGTTAATCGAGGTACTGGGGAGCATGTGACACGGTAGGCTCGATTATCGCGAATAAGAACAAAAATATTTTTATATGTCCGACAGGAAAAGTTCCCCTTGGTTGAAAATATTGTACTAAAGCACAGGTAGGTCGTAGATCATTACGTGGAAGATTATTCAAAACACGAGAAATGTATGGGTTTGCGCATAGTAGGGACGTTAAGTGGAAGCGCAGAGGTTGTTTTTTTTTAAAGAAAGAAAGCCGAGCATCCATGTTCCTGCCTAAACCTTGCGGCTAATTACCGGTCGATAATTCGTGTCCAAGTACATGGTCAAATGCATTGTGGGAAACACAGTAAAAAAATAGTGATAAACATGGTGAAATACATTGTAAAATAAATGGTAAAACATATAGACACATGATAAAATGCATAGTTGGAGAAAATGTACAGTAAAAATGGTAAATCACACGATGAATAGAAGAACGATATTATCAGTGCCTAAAAACATAATCGGACAGCTTGAAATTGTGGTACAATATTTATATAATGACCATTTGTCTAGGTAACAAATATACTGTCCAAATTCGGTTCTCTACCCTGTAGGAGGAAGGGGAGGTAAAAACAATGGGGTCGTAGAATCTCAAAATACATATTCATCTCAAAATACATATTCAACTATTTGAATTGTGACCATTGTGACAGGTGAAAAAAAAAGAAAAGTTAAAATTCTCGTTTCCTGTAGTTGGAGGTATTGAGATTGCGGGGATTTACTAACCACAAATATTTCGTTTATAAAATTTTCTGACGCTACATATTTGTATAGTCCTCACTGCTATTATTCAAATCTAGAGAAAATGATTACTTCACTTAAACGCACAATAGGGAAACCAAAATGTTACTTTTTTTTAAAATGACTTGTTGTGTAAACACTCATAAAAGTTTTTAGAACAATTTAAAATTTAAATTGTGAACTCTCGGGAATTGGATTTTAAAAACATTGATAAAAGACGTAGCAACTATTTGTTAAACAAGTGCAAAATAAATTTATATGTTTAAAAAAGTTACGTAACTCTCTAAAAGGCATAGTACAATCGAACCAAAAGTATTAAAGTTCTTCGATCTACAAAATATATTTATGATTCATAAGCGTATGCAAATGGATTACATTAATATATTGTTGAATCTTTCATAAAATTTTGACACCATCAAATTCAACTGCAAATCTGTACCAAAAGCACTGAAACACATTTCTAGTCGATGTGATAGGTGTATTGAAATTTGTTTTTAATTTTGAACTTGGCCATTTGTCAGAGGACCACTGAAAAATCCTGAAAAATGAAACTCCCAAAATTATAAAATTTCTGAATAAAAAAATTCACGACAGTATAACATGAGGGGATTTGAAAGTTTCCGAAGAAAAGAATTCTAGACAGAAAATGACTGAATTATAAAATTTATACAATGAAAAAGCTTCGAGGTAAATCAGTACTGATATAAATCATGTAAGAAATTTATTTTTTCGTTTGAGGAGCACGTGAAGGATGGAAATTCAAAAGTAAATTAGCTATTTTCCAAATTTTATGAGCCAGAGGAAAAATCTTTGCATTTTGACATTTTAAAATATTTTATTAATTTGCGAACTATTATTAGTAGATTATTATAAAATATAAACCGTATCAACATTTTAAGCACATCCGATAATAATAAAGAAGGATAGAGCGTTTTTAAATTTGTCCACGTATGAGCCCAGCTGGTCCGAAAATTGAGCGTGTGGATTCCATGACGTCCTTAGCGCTCAGACTGCGCAAAAAACTCGGCTCTGGTCCACAAGCACTAACATTTAAGAAAGTCTGCGTATCGGCTAAGTGCTTTTACACTACATTTAAAACTGTAAAATAGCTTAGAGAGGTAATCAGAAATTTAAGAAAGTCGCAAAAATTGCTACAATACAATAAAGGAAAATAATCTTTGGTAATTTGTTCACGATTTTTGTTTTGCGATAAGAGAATGCTCACAAAACGATACGGATCGAAGGTCCAGGAAATACTGACCCACAGCGAAAGGCGCAACTGGGTCGAGAGAAGGTTCTAGCAATTTTTAAAAGAGAGTGAGCGAGAGGCGCAAAAAAAGAAATAGATATGAAGAGTGGCCGAGGGAAAAGAAGAGAGCGAAATGTCGAGTAAATGTGACGCTGTGACAAATTGCAACGTACTTATAAGAGACAACTATGCAGTTAAGAAGTTCGAGAAAAGTCTGGCTGTCTCTTTCCTTTGAGTTAGATGCCTGCGTTTTAATGGTCACTGCTCAAGTGTGCCCATCCTTCCCTGAACGTACTTCCAGGATTCGACTTAACGGCCACTTGGACGGCGGATATCTCTTGTCTATAATGATGGCCAACGAACCTTTTTGCAGAGATGTTGAAGGTTGATTCCACTTGTAGATGGTTTAGTAGCATTGTAAGTATTCTTTGGACTACTTGGTCCAGAAGCTATTCAGCATCTGTCTCATGAGCTTCAATCGAGAGAGAGGGGATACTTTTATGATTTCCAATGATGGCTTAGGACTGACAGTTAATAGTTCTCCGATTAGGAAGTGCCCTCTTGTGAGAACTCCGAGGTGATCTGGGTCTTTAGTAAGAGGACAGAGAGGTCTAAAATTATGCACAGCTTCAATTTGAGACAGCAAGGAGTTCATCTCTTTATAAATAAGGAGGTTGTCTCTTATCACTTTTCGGAGATAATACTTAACTGATTTTACTTCAGCTTCTCATTTTCCTCCTAAGTAAGGGGCCGCTAGTGGATTAAAGAGTTATTGCGTCTCGTCGTTGGCCAATAGTGCTGACAGGTTGCCAAGCTGCTTTGAAGATCAGGATAATAGAGCTTAAAGTTCCGAGTCAGAACCCTTCAGGTTGGTCCCGCAGTCGCTGCGAAGGGAAGTACAGATGCCACGTCTTGTGGTAAATCTTTTGTAAGCTGCGATAAAGGCGTCTGCTGTGTAGTCGGTGACCAAATCCAGATGGATCGCTGATGTTGACTGGCAGACGAATAAAGCGATGTAAGTCTCGTCAGTGCTAGCCGTTTGATCTAAAGTCATTTGATCTAAAAGTCATTTCTGATTAGTGGCAAGGTATCCTGAGTTCCTCCATGTAATGATCGTTGATGAGCATCTTAGATAATTAGCTGAGTCGAAGGAGACTCTCTTGGCAGAATGAACGGATGTTTAGAATTCGATGGAAGATATGATGCTTGAAGCCTTCCTGCTAGTCGTAGAAGTCTTTAAGTGTCCATAAAAGGCGAAATACGTGCGAGATAATGAGAATTTGGTAATGAATAATCCTTTTCTATCAGCTTGTATTTCTTGCCTAAAGAATTCAGTTGAATTTCTTTTGTCCAAAAATGTTTGACTTCTTCTAATTCTTGGGTTGTTATAGAAGCCTCAGACAGTGATTTTGCTTTCATTCTAACAGAGAGAGAGAGAAAGAGAGAGAGAATGAATCGCTTGCAAAGAACTGTAATCCGCAGGAGTCGAGTCAACCTCGAGTATTTGTCGAGCAAATCCCAATAGGTACTAGGCGGACATGTAATAACAGCAGTTGCTTTGACAGGACGTTCTCCAAGATTTTCCTCAACAGATGATGCTTCAAACTTGTTGGGCCATGATGAAGATGGTTCCCTCAGCCAGTCCGGACCAATATACCAGATTTGATCTTGAAAAAGCTGATTCGGAGTCAATCCTCGAGTAGCACAATCCGCAGGGATTTCTTTACTTGGTATATAATGCCATTTTGCTATGTGAAAAGTTGAAATTTACTACTGATCGTATAAAAACCAATTTTCGTCTAGGATACAGTATTATTATCCTAAGTTCATTACTAATCAACCACCTGATTGGTAGCATGGGGTAATATACTAAAAAAATCGATAATTACACAGGCTGACAAAGAAAAAAACCTAGAAAGACGACCATACCTACCCAAAGTTTTTTGGTGCGCTGCATCCAAATCTGGCATCTTTACTTTATGATCCTGCAGTTTGAAGTACTTAAAATTGCAGGATAATAAGGTATGGTCGTCTTTCTAAGTTTTTCCGGGTTTGAAATTTGGTCGGCCTGTGTTATTAATAAAAACATAGGTTTTTAAGTGATATTATAAGGTCTGTATTTTCTATGACATAAAGAATATGATTCACAGTTAGCGTTTGTAAAATGTTAGACCGAAATTCGGAGAACAATACCTTTAAAATTGTATGTGGAAATGCTTAATCTGCATCGAAAGTCTTGGCCCTAGTGGGGAGCCCGAGAACGAGGAAACGACCGCATGATCCCCTCCATTCAGCTGGGAAGAAGCTGAAAAACTATAATAAAAATTGAATAAAAATAATTTTAATAATAATCATTTTAAGTCTGAGACATTAATTATATCAAATAATAATCCATTTTCTATACATGGATGCCCTGCAGCTATACGCTAATTCAAACCAGAAACGGCAGCAAGTAATCGATGTCACAAAGCAGTTTTCCAATTATATCCACATATAGTTCGGATTAGACAAATGCACCACAGTGCATTCGGGTGATTTTACGTCAAGAAACTGTGCAAGTTACAAGTTATACAATTGCGGGACTATTTTAAGAGCAAGCGAGAAGTGTCGCTTCACAACACCAACTGTAAAGCGAATATCGATTGCACCCCCGTTAAATTGTCCTCAGAAAAAGGCTAGAATATCAGGGCGGAAATGATAGAGAAATTAGAAACGCAATGGAGATCAGGTTGGCCAATGTCATTGTCAGAGTTAAAACCACAAAAAAGTAGTTGAGGACTCGTCAAAGAAAGTTAAGACTGTAGAAGTTAGGATTAATAAACTCAAATCTCAAAACTCTAGACGAGGAAGCGGGTGTCTGAAAATAAATTTCAGAAATAGTGCAGAGGAACACTAAAAAAATGAATTTAATTCTTTTTAATCTGCCCGAGCAAGTGAGCCCTAGTTCTAACTACACTTCTAAAGTGACTCCCTCGTCTTTTAGCAACTATCTTTTTCCAGTGTGTGAAACAAAGACGTCAAAGCATACGTTACTCCATACATTCCTGGATGACAGAAAATCCACGAACGATGCAAAACTGAACGAAATCTGGCTTGCATTCGAGAAATCCACAAAATTTGTTTCAGGGAATTTCTAAAATGAAAAACCATATTGAAGATTTGACGATAGGATAGCGAGGAGGATCTCAAGTTCATTTTTCGCCAAGGGAATCCAGTGGTGAGGAAAAAGGGTTCAACGCATGAATTCAATGTCCGCTTGATCCAGCCTCTGAGTAAATCATATCATAGGCGCATTTTCAAAGTAGTGTAAGTAAGTCCTCTGCAAATGATGTTAGTGTTTTTCCATGGAGATCGTACTAAATCGACAAGCGATTGCGTGCGATGAGGGTGAGGTATTGCTGGCAACCATAATAGTCTGGGTTGTATTCGTAATCCCAATATTATCAACATAGTTAAGCCCATTCTTGTGAAACTTGCAGTAGGCTCTACAGCAAACATTCTACGTTATTTTTAAATTCCTCGAGCCGCTTGAATTAAAAGATATACTGATTTCTGTTTAATCGTAGAAAATGTCTTTCATTTCTTCCCCTACGTCACTTTGAATATCCTAGGCTGTCCAACCAGTAATACAACGATTATACTATGAGAACTAAAAAGTATATTACAGTAATACCGAAACATTTCTGGGTCTATGTCAATTTTCTTAAGCACAATCACGATACACCTAGCGAAATTTCTTTGGCAGATGAACATGCCAATATAAATGAATCCATTGCAAACTTATTAGCTAATTATTTCAAATCAGTATACACCAGCTCCACGTAGCTCAATTTTGAACCTTCCTTGCCTAATATTATCGATTTTTCTTTTGTATACATAAATGAAGAAGATATTAAACTAAAATTAATGAAGCTCGATGCGAATAAGGGTGCCGATCCTGATGGTGTTTCCCCCACCCTGATAAAGTCATGCGGATTTGCATTAATGAAACCGCTTTAAATCATATTCAAGAAATCGATTATTAATGGATACTTACCGTCAATCTGGAAAAAGGGTCTAATCATTCCTATTTACAAAGTTGGTAATTTCAAGTTTCAATAAATGAATTTATAGACGAGCAGCACGGCTTTATGAAAGGAAAGTCGACGATCACTAATCTTTGTGGGTATAAGAGCTATTTGCCAAACAGCTTTGAGACCGGTCAACAAGTTGATGCGATCTACAAAGATTTTTATAAGGCCTTCGATAAAATCGACCATGCTAATCTTCTGGCAAAGCCCGGGGCTGTAGGAATTTCTGCGACCATGATTTTTTGGATGACGAGCTATCTGAGTAACAGATTTCAATCTGTTCGCATTAGAGATCGTTATTAACAGGCTATCGACGCAGCATTGGGCAAGTATTAAGTGTTTCCTTTTTTGTCATTCGCTGATAATTTCAAAAAACTATAAGATCATCCGGCCCCCCTGGATTGCGGCGAGTTCCTGGACGATTTTGACGATCCTAATGGCCTGCAGACTTGCTGCGATTTGAACGGACTGCAGTTTAACTTCAATATAAAAATTGCACAGTAATCTAATTTTTGAAAAAAAAACTATCCTATAAAGAACATGCCACAGAAGTCATAAACAAGACACTCAAGTTCCTGAGCTTTGTCGCGAGGAATGCCTCGAAGTTGAAGAAATTTCTCATTCTTTGGAGACTGTAATTCTCTCGTGTTAGACCCCCGAGAACGCTCTAATTATTACTAGAGTCGGTGAAGGGGTCGCTCTAATTAATACTACAAATCGATAAGAAACAGAAATGCAATAAAAGTTGTAAAAAGTTATAAAGAAACATGTACTTTTTGTTATTTAAGACTAACTTAAATTATGAATGAACTACACGTTTAAAAGTTAAATTTTTCATTTCATTCGATGTCATTTATTATTTTCTCTTAATATTAAGTTTGGACATGAAATAATAAAATATAATCAACATAAAATTTTAAATATTCATCGTAGAATTTGGGATTGAAAAATGCGAAGACCATAGTCAAATTCAAACTAAACTTATAAACAAGTCTGAGAAAGTAAAGCAGAAATAAAAGCTTAAATACAAAACATGTCAACTGTATTTTTCAAATTTTGATTATTAAAATTGTACACTGTAAAAGATAAAAAATTTTACCACTCAGAATGGTGAAAGTACCAACAAAAAATTGGTGTAATTTTACTACTCTGATTATAGGGTGAATGCCACTTTCATCCCTGGCGGACTGAATGGACCGAACGGAGCCTCTACAAAGTACCCGTAAAGACCCTATTAGGTTCCCATTCGGTTCTTTTTTAAAATACTAAAAAAACAGCAAAATAAACTTTTAAATTGTTGAAATTCGGACTCTACGTTAAAATTCCCTATAGAAGGTCACGAAATAATCGCAATAGTTGTATTTTTGCAACGGTAAAAAGTCAAAAAAAAAAAATATATAAGACGTATAACGCCTGTTGACTGCTACGATTCAAACGCATCATCTGTAAGTAGCAGTCAACAGGCGTTATAGATCTTATTTATTTTTTAAAATTTTTTACGGCTGCAAAAAAAGTATTGCGATTACTCCGTGAGTTTCCAATACGTAGGGCGCTACGAAAGTTTTGCAATACGCGAAACCTATTGGAAGAAGAGAGATGATCCTTGCGTCATTCGAAAGAGCGTCAAAAATTAGGTAGGAAGAGGAAACCTGTTGACTCAGGTCTCAGTACAGTCTAAGCACGCAACCCGGAACGATTGAGAAATGGTGTCGTGGACAAAGGAAGAATATGGTGCGATAATTCGATACAACTTTTCTCGCAGTTTAAGTTTAGGCCAAAGTTTGAGGATATGTCTCCGGTATTGGGTAAGGATTGTCCGCATCGCACAACAATTTCCCGATGGTACAAACAGTTCGAAAAAGGAAATTTCGGTCTCCCGGACGATTCGTGCTCAGGTCGACCGCCGGAAGTGGTGACATCGGAAAACATTGCGCCTGTGAATAATCTACTGAATGATAATAGAAGAATCACGTACCGGCAGACTTTGGTTTGCTACCGGAAGTAAAAAAAAAACAACTAAAAGGGCGTCGATTTACTAACGAAACTGACCTTTTGACGGCGTGAGACCAAGCGTGTGCGGATCTTTCGGGAAGATAAGTGGCAGGGTTGGTTCGATGACTGGTTTCGACGTATGGAAAAGGGTATTCACTGCGGTGTAAAGTACTTCGCAAAAATATAAAGGTCCATTCGGTTCCTTCGGTCTGCCAGGGATACTAGAAGTTACAATCAATATTTTAATTTTACTACTTGTGACATAATTGTCACCAAAAGTGGGTGCTCGGTGGGGTCCTGCACCCAAAGGGTTGCCGGTCCGCAACCGAATTAAGGCGAAACCCCCCGAGGGGCTCCGAAACATGGGACAGCGCGCGTACCGTCGCCGGACTAGTCAGTCTTGGCTGATTCGCCCTTACGAATACTGCTTCTTGAGCCTCGACCGTGCTAGTGTTTTGTGCTTCCCGCCAGCCACGCGGGTCAACTCCTCGTCCACGCTCGCCATTGTCACCGCTTCCTGGGGAAGAGACCCCCTGCGAGCCTTACCTACTAGAGCTGGGATTACCGTCCTACCAACGACCGGAATCCAATTACTTCCAGTGCGCCGCCACGGATTGGTGGTTTATTTCTACGAATGCAAGTGATAATAAATTGTCTTTTAAGCAAATAGAGGACTTTAATTCTGTGTTCGACCTGTTTCTCTTGTCATCCAAATCCTGACTCCCCCCCCCCCTTGGTAGGCTAACCTGCTTCATCGGGCGTCCAACCTAAAAACCCACAATCCTTGTCCTTTAAAAACTTGAAACCTGACGAGAAAAGGGAGACACAATACTCACAATCAGAATTTCGACTTAACTCTTTATTCTAAAACTCTATAAACTTCCTTTTTTTCTCAATTCTTGCTGTATGCTGTTTGATCCTTGCCAGTTGCCTGAACTAGACCATACTATTTTAAATTTAGATTGAATGCAATAGTTCATTGATACATTGGGCGATTTTATGAATGTGTGATAATTTATATGTGCCAATTTAATGATGTCTCGCATTTCTACCATCGATTTACATGTATATATTTACTTGTTTAAGTATTCTTGATTCTTGTGTAATGATTTTGACATGCTCACGATATTTTATGTATATGTATATGCAATAGATTTTATGCGATTCATTTTGATAAATAGAGATATTTCAGGTTGCACTCGTGTAAAAAACTACGAACTGTTTTTAGACGTTTCGTGCACATTGCAGTTCACATATTCAGGGCTGACCTGAAACTGAGGTATCAGGTCATGTTGTTCTTAGGTATACTCTCTACGATGCCTGTGATTGGCTAGAGCGCCCCACCGTGGGGACTGGTCGAAACTTGATGGGCCAATCAAGTGCAATGTTTTCTGAAACTGTGTTGCCGTCTTTCGGTAATCCAAGATCTCTAATAAAACATTCAGTTCTAGTTGCGACACTAATATTGGAACCTTCAATTTCATTTTATGCACGCCATATTCGTAATATTTTTCGTCATTTTCATCGGAATCATCAGAACTATTTTCTCTTCGATCACTGATTTCACTACGTCTCCATGACGTTCTCTTTCAACTTCCATTCTATCACCTTCTAAGACGATTAAATCAGTCTGGCGTACATTTTTATTGATTTAAATTGCTCTTGTGACTGTGCACACATTAATGTACGAAATGTTATTTTTATTTTTAGCGTTGAACCCTTTGACGAAATCCATGCAAAAGTAGCAGTCCTTCGCAATAACGGGGTTTTTCCATGTGGTTGGTGTAGAGTACTTGCGGTACTTTTCGTTGTTTGAATTTTTTAGACGATACAACATAAGTCTGCAGGCATTGTAAATGACGTGAGGAACCCATTTGGTTTCTTGGTGCAGCAATTTACGGTCAAAACACTTTTCATAAAGACTTTTCACTTCCTCGTCGATTGATTTTCGCAAACTGCCCACTTCATATTTACTGCAAATGTAACAGAATGAATCTGAGCTATTCTTGCAGGCATGCGATTGAGAAATGCTCGCCGTTTTTTTCCTTGTAGCATGAGACTCTACACCAACCAAGTGATCCATTGATGAAGATCTACGGTTGCATGATGACGTCGGAGAGCCCGCTTTCCCACCCTGACCAGACGCCGATACTGGGGTTTTTCCCTGCATCGTAATACACTTTTTACCTATGTCTGCCATGACGGCATGAACGCCATTTACCCAGGGACTCAGCCAATGTGGATCCGCTGCCCACCGTCACCACGTGGAGGTGCCCTGGTTACAGGCACAGGCGAATAATGCTAGCAACAAGCGGTTACGAAACTCCAGACATTACCTGCTATTACTGTCAAAATATGAAAGTATGCAAGAACAGGGTTGCCAGCGTAATCGGTTAGGTTAGGTCAGGTTTTGTTCGGTTAGGATAGGTTAAACCTCTATGTAGTTTAAGCCGAAGCTGAATGAAACGGTACCGCAAACACAACGGGACAACACAATCAGTTTAATTGTGTTTCGTGAGGTTAGGTTAGGTTAGGTTATGCTAGGTTAGATTTATTTCTAGGTTAGACTCGAGTTGACCCATTCGATGTAGCACACATTTGCGACTGGGAAAATATGCTTCTAGAGCTTTACGTGTAGTTCGATAAATTTATGTTAATTCAGGTTAGATGAGGTCAGGTTCTGTTGGGTAAAGTTATGTTAAATAAGTTGATATCAGGCAAGAGTTGATCCTTCACAGTTGTCGACATGTTTTTGAAGTGAAAATTTGCATCACTGGCATTATTTTGAAATTTATTTGCATCAGTGCATGATTTTTCGTCATTTTTTGAGGTTATGGCTCAACCATGACCTGATGGGTGATTTTTGATACCGAATTTGAATTCAGCGCCCCAAAATCCATAGGAATACGTGTGTCTTGTTACCAGATCCGCACACTTTTTTTGTGTGGCTGTGTTATAAATATGATCATAAGTAATATAATTATAAATAAGTATATTGAGAAAATTTATCAATTAAAAACAAAGTGTTGATAATTTGGAGAAAAATTTTAAAAAGGAGAGTCGGGTTAGCGAGGTCAACTACTGTAAATAACTCTGTCCGCCCGGTACTTGACGAATACAAAAGGAACATTATATTACCGTCGCATCACTCCTAAAAGGACCACTTAAAGGCCTTTGAAAAGGACCCAAATCTCTCAGACTATTTCAGAGACTAAATCATTCAAATCGAACCTTAAAATAGTCTCAAACTGGCCAGGCTTTTTCGACGGAGAATACGTTGAGATTTCTACCGGCATGGTGCGCGCGCACGCCGGCGAATTTCAGTTTGCGCATCTCATGCTAGTGGCAGTGCTGCCAGAACGAGCTACAAATTTACCCCCACCATACCTACTGTTTGGAAGCCGCAAAACAGAAGGTGCATGATTACCATTGTGAGTTCGTGTGTAAGCCGAAAATGCACAATTCGACTTCGGTTTTTTGCGGTATTATGATTGACGCTCTGAAAGCATCGGAAGACTTCGGCTGTCTTCTATTTATATCTCGATCCCCATTTGAAAGAAATAAAAGAAATTGGCGAATTGAATGTTTCGCTTGATTCTTCATTTCATGCATGTGTCGATTTTGGGGTTCTGTTTTTCAGTTGTATATAATATGGAGAATGGGTATTATTACTATTATATATATTATTCATGTTAATATTATAATTATATAATATTATATCAATATTAATGACTGGTTGACTATTTATTAATAATAATAGTTCAACTTTTAACTAAAACATTTAGTTTTCTGCCAAAAAAATAAATTTTGAAGAAAATTCATAAATTTGAAAAAATGGTTAAAATTGTTTTAAACAAAATAGTTAAATTTTTGAACAAAAAGTTAAATTTTTATCCAAAAGGCTGAACTGTATACTTAAAAAAGGAATTTTTATGAAAAAAATCGTTAAAATTCTTTGAAATCGATTGAAATTATTGAAATGAATTGAAAATTCCTTGGAATGTTTTGAAATATCCTAAAATCTTTTAAATCCTTTAAAATCTCTTTAAATTTTTCAAAGCTCTTGAAAATTCCTTGAAAATTTTAAAAATATCCTAAAATATTTCAAATCCTTTAAAATCTCATACTAAATTATTGAAATCAATTGAAAATACCTTGGAATCTATTAAAATATCCTAAGATATATCAAATCCTTTAAAATCTCATATTAAATTACTGTAATAAATTGAAAACTCCTTGGAACATTCTAAAACACTCTCAAATTTATTAAAACCTCCAAAATCGTTTGAAACATCTTGACATATTCTAAAAACTTCTAAAGTACTTTGGAATTTTGTTAAATTAATCTGTTAAAGTAGTTTAAATTCCCTGAAATTCCATTCAATTATAAAAATAAGTTGAAAATTCCTTGACATCTTTTATAACATCCTCAAATATTTAAAATCCTTTAAAATCTTTTGAAATCTCTTGAGATTTTTTAAAGCTCTTGAAAATTTCTTGAAATTTTAAAAATACCCTGAAATATTTCAAATCCTTTAGAATCTCATTGTTTCGTTGTAAAATTAATATTTCTTTTTAGATTTAAGAAAGCGTATCTTATTCCTTAAATGTTTCGAAAGTGAAAATAGAAAATTCACAAGGCTTCACCCTTAAAACTTAAGTCTATTGACTGCATTTGTAAAATTTACAACTAATCCTTCCTGGTCTGCAAAACTGGCAAAAACTCACGTTCCAGCGATAAAATTTACAGTGTTGTTTGTATCAAACGATTTGGAGGTTCGAGGGCCAGGCTGATGCATCTGTACTAAGAAATTAGGGCCTTCAACCCTGCCAGAAAGCTATTAAGCTTAGGGACTCTATTTAAGAACAGTAAACCTCCCACCAACTCTGCTACCTGGGTTTTTCCCAAAATCTACGTCACAAAAAGGGAGTATCCGAATTTCCTATCACCGTCTGTAACAACCAATCAAAGCTTCCGTCTATACCTACCATCTGGTTCATCCCTTCTTCGGTCATCTATTTTGTCCATCTTCGCGCTCTCGGGTCCTAGACGATCCTAGATTTTTGTTTGTTAAATATTCGATTTTTATCCTCTAAGGTGCGAACAAGTTCGCAATCCTTAGCAATTTTAATTCGTAAACTATAGCCGTGCGATAACTGTCATTTGTTAAATTCTTAGGTTAATTTCAGTTTCTTCTCAAAATATACAGTTTCAAATTTAATTGGAGGCTTAACCCATTATTTATCCTTCACAGTCCCTAATAATTAACCGTCTAGAACTTACGATAAATACTCATACTCAAATCCTTCAAAAGCTTTTGAAATCTCTTGAAATTTTTTAAAGCTTTTGAAAAGTCCTTGACATTTTAAAAATACCCTGAAATATTTCAAATCCTTTAAAACCTCATATTAAATTTCTGTAATCAATTGAAAATTCATTGGAACCTTTTAAAATTCTCTCAAATTTTTCAAATCCTTCGAAATATTTTGAAATACCCAGAACTTTTTTTTAAGATTTCTAAAGTACTTTGGAATATTTAGAAATGATCCTTCTAAATTTTGTTTAATTCTTTAAAATTCTTTTAAATTATAAAAAATAAATTAAAAATTCCTGGACATCTCTTAAAAAATCCTCAAATATTAAAAATTTTAAATGCGATTGCGAAAATATTACAAAAATTTAAATATAGGATCTAAACCTATATTTTGTTGTGAGCAAATTTTAACAATTATTTTGTTTATTTACTATGTTTTCATTAGCATTTTCGTCCTGAAACTCATTTCACAGTTTTATTTAACATTTTGATTTTAATTGTTTAATTGCTTTGTTGTTGCATTTTTTCATGTTTATAAGCTCATAATTTGTAAATATTAGAAATATTGTAAATATTTCATTCTGATCGAGGACAATATAATCCTTAGAAATTTTCAACCAAACAAATATTATGAAAATTAAGTGTTTTATTATTTAGCTTAAAAGCCGTAAAATATTACTTTCCAATTTAAAATATGAGACAAATATATTTTTTTGTTTTTCACTCAAGCGAATTATGAAAAAAATTTCATTTCAAAAAGTTGTATCTCCAATTTTTTACAGTCAGTTGAAAATTTCTTCGAACTGCTAAAACAACGTTAATTTAAAAAAAAACTGAAAAATGTATTTTACGAAAAAGGCCAACTTTAATTTTTCCCTTGAGATTTTTTAGATTAATAGGAATATGAAAAAGATCCTGTGAATTTCGTTCTCGCTGAACTAAGTAGGAAAATTCAAAAATTTTAAATTTTTGTCACTTGATAATCAGAATTTTGTAAAGCCCACGGTTTCTAAAGCCCAAAATTTTATAACTTTTAGTCTGAAACTTTAAAGTATTTGCAGAAGTTTCAAAAGATTTTTAAGGATTTTAAATATTTAAGGATGTTTTAAAAGCTGTCAGGGAATTTTCAATTTATTTTGATAATTTAAAGGAATTTCAAAGAATTAAAAAATTCCAAAACACTTTAAAAATCTTTATAAAAAAGTTCTAGATATTTCAGAAGATTTTGAAGGATTTGAGAAATTGAAGAAAATTTAAAAAGATTCCAAGGAATTTTCAATTGATTACAGTAATTTAACATGAGATTTTAAAGGATTTAATTATTTTGAATGCGCGATTTTTCCATCTGTCCAAAATGTCATTATAAGAATAGGATATCTCAGAAACTAACTTATTTCTTTTTCCACAGCGGTCGCCACATAGTTTCCTATTCCCCAAAAGAGAACGTGTTTTCAATATATTTAATTCCTTATAATTGTACCGACAGACAACCTCACAGAGATGTATTCTATTCCCCAAAAGTGTTCATATTTTAAGATTGTTTAATTCCTTCTGATAAGTTCACAAAATATGTGTAATAAATTCTTTCAATTCCTTCACGTGGAATATAAGCTTTGAAAATTTAATTTTTATTAATTCAAGTCCGTCTCTCTAGAGTTAAAATTATTTAAATTCCCACATGTGAATAGATTTCTTTAATGCATTTTTTAAGACGTTTAAATAATTTATTAAAATGTAAATAAATATAAAATTTTATATTTTTTGAATTTATAAGTCACAGAAAGAGCTAACAATAAAAAATAGGTTAAATAAATGCTTTCGTTAAATTTTACTAAGTCGATTGAGAGTAATAGGGTTTTCAATTTTTCTGTTGCCGTTGGGGGATTTTTAGACGAAGGACAAATCGCGTATTCATAGGAATACAAATTCTTAATTTTACTGAATTCAACGCTTATTACCGAGTTGATTATGAACATTTATTATTTATTATTATTATTTATTATTTATTTATTAATTATGAACATAAGATTCTAAAGGATTTGAAATATTTTAGGGTACTTATAAAATTTCAAGGAATTTTTATGAGCTTTAAAAAATTTCAAGAGATTTCAAAAGATTTTAAAGGATTTTCAATATTTGAGGATGTTTTAAAAGATGTCAAGGAATTTTCAACTTATTTTTATAAATAAAAGGAATTTCAAAGAATTTAAACAAATTTAGCAGGGTTATTTAAAAAATTCTAAAGTACTTTAGAAATCTTTAAAAGATGTCAAGGTGTTTCAAAATTTTTTGAAGGTTTCTATATATTTGACAGTATTTTAAAAGGTTACAAGTAATTTTCAATTTGTTACAGTAATTTAACATGAGATTTTAAAAGATTTGATTATCTTAGGATATTTTAATAGATTCCAAGACATTTTCAATTGATTTCAATAATATAGTATGGGATTTTAAAGTATTTGAAATATTTTAGGGTATTTTTGAAATTGCAAAGAATTTTCAAGAGCTTTGAAAAATCTCAAAAGACTTTAAAGGATTTGAAATATTTTAGCATATTTTAAAACATTCGAAGGAATTTTCAATTCATTTCAATAATTTCAAGCGATTTATAAGAATATTAACTATTCTGTGCTTAATTGAAAATTGATATTTTTTAGTTGAACACTTTTGTATTTTATTGAATACTCATCTTTTTTGGTAGAAAATGCATCTTTTTCGTCGAAAATTTAATTACGATTAAGCATTGATTTTTTGTATAGAAAACTAGTCTTGGTGGAAAACAAATTTCTTTTGTGAAAAATGCAAGTATTTTATTAAAAATTTCTTTTTTTAGTATATAGTTTAGCCTTTTGGATAAAAAATTATCTTTTTCTACAAAAATGTAACTATTTTGTTGACAAAATTTAACCGTTTTTTTTTAATTTATGTATTTTCTTCAAAATTTATTTTTTTTTTGGCAGAAAACTAATTGTTTTAGTTAAAAGTTCAACTATTATTATTTAAAAATAGTCAGCCAGTCATTAATATTGATATAATATTTTATAATTATAATTATAATATTAAAATAAAACAACGACTTTTCATCCGAGTTGCTCGTTGCTGCCAGGCGGTGAACTCGCCATCACTGCCAAAAGTTCCAAAAGTAGTGGTAGGTGGCGCAAATAGGTTAGTGGATGAGGGGCGTAGAGACGCAAGAGGATCGCGCTGCTATCTGCCTGTCACAATAGTGAGGTTATGTTCTGATTGATAGCTTTAATTTTTTAAATTAAATTTTCAATTTAACATAAATTAAGTCATTAATGTGAAATCAAGGAAATATTAAACAGAAACTATGTCCAAATTATTACACACATTTTGTCTGTATTTCCTGTGTGACATTTCCAGAATCTCATTTAAATCTTTCAATTTATTGCCGACTACAAATTTTAATGATACTTTCGACAAGCAGGTCAGATTAAACATTCTTATAATATAAGCATATTTTTTAAGATTTATTCTTTTTTTGTAATTTCTTAAAACATAAATACAGAATTGAGTAAATAAATAGTGACAAATATCAAATTGAATCAAATGAAATTTGCAAAATATGCATGAGGTGTCTTTTACAAGAATAGCTTTTTAAAAATGTCATTAAAATTTCAAGGCGACAATAAATTGAAGAATTGATGACAGATCCTGGAAAAACCACACAAAAAGTAAGAAAAAAATATTTAAAATCATTTTTACAAACATTCTGATTAATATATCCTGGATTTTGCATTAATTGTTAAGTTTATCTTTATTTGAAAATTTCGCCCAGCACATTCAAACCATCAATGTATACATACAGGCGCACTAATCCATGCTTATACTGTCTTAGTTGCTAAAATGGTGGTAGGTAGCGCTCAATTCCGCCATTTTTTCAACGCACAGTCGTACAGGCCTGATCACTGCGTTCTCGCCATTACTGTTTTTGTCAAATGTTCACGTTTTAGACCCTCTGAATCCTAAAAACAGGTTTTTACGAATGTGTCTGCCCGTCAGTGGATGGTTTTTTTGTAAGCACGATAACTTTCGAAAGAATTGACTGATTGGATTTTCTTTGGTAAATTCTTTTACTATCTCAAGATGAAGGTCAATTTCGTTAGACAGCCATTTTAGATATAAATCCACTTTATTCAAAATTCAGTCATTTTCTGTACGGATATTAATATATCCTGATATATGATATATTAATATATTCTGTACGGATACCTTCATAAAAATAGTTTTTTGTGACTTAGGGAGTCTCAAAACGTGGAGATTTGATGAAAACTGACCATGACCGATTTTACACAAAACCAATACAATAATATTGTCACCCCCATTTAAAGCTCGTTTAAGCACACCGTGATCCTTTATAACATTTTGAGGACGTCCGTAGGTTGTCCTCAGGACCCAAAAAGAAAGAACGAGTTCGTTAACCAGCCATTTTGTGTAAAAACTCAATGACTGAGCACATTCTCAAAATTTTCGAAACCATGTTTTTTCCAGATTTAGAAATTTTATTTACGGTTGTTCATAGTACTTTGAAACAAAAACAATTTATTCATATGACTTTTTTCAATAAAATCAAAATTGTCAGAGTTATAGCATTTTCAAAATCATAAAAAACAAACGAAAATTAACATTTTAAGTCAAACAACGCATGATATGAAAAAAAGTCAGAAGTAAATAAATGTTTCTTTCGGGGAGCCTTACGATGTTATCACAACAACTTTTTTTTAGCATAACAACTTTGAAAAATTCTATGCGTGGTTTTCCGTAGTGCTCAGAAACATGAACAATTGATCTCAACGACTTTTTCCGATAAAAGCAAAATTATTAAAGTTATAGCATTTTCAAACCCCTCAAAAACAAACGATAATTAAAGTTTTAAGCCAAGCAACGCACGATATGAAAATAGTCGGTAGAAAAAATGCTGCTTTTTTAAAGCCCTACAATATTATTTTGTTCTGACATTGAATTTCATACTCTTAATGGCTCACATTATACTCACAATGTCGTATGACATATAAAGACGTTTTTAGGACGTCCTTTTGATGTCCTGTTGCCCACAGGAAGGTCTTTCATTTTTTAGCGATAAAATATAATCATGTTTCTTAGAGGTCTTTTTGAGGCGTCTTTAGGACTAGCCCTGCGGACGTCTTTGGGACAACTTTCGGCTAGACATAGGACCTCTTTAGGACGTCCTAAAGTTGTCTTTATAACGACCCTGGGCCTTAAACGTCAATGTCCAAGAATGTCTTAGGACATTTAAAGACGTCTTTAAGATGTTCCGGTGTCCGCTGGGTTGTGTGCAATATATATTAAAAACAATTACTGTATTGAAAATAGATGTCTCTGAAATAAATAATTTTAAATTAAGCAGTTTTGATTATTTTCTTATCAGACTTAGGTATAAAATAATGTAAAGAAATTTTTATATTAACATTTTTATGGGTTTAAAAAAAGTGTAAACAAACAAACTAAATTTAACTCGGCAAGCTTTATATTTTGCACATAAAATAGTTCTGATCAATTTCGTTTCGTATAGTTCTTTCGTTGACTACTTTTAATCACACTCGAATAGTTTCGTGGCGCTGCGCCCATTTCAATCGCTCTCAAGCCACTTATCGAATTTCTTAATTATTAAAATGATATTTCCAAATACACGATGGAAAACCAATAAAAATGTTTCTATTGTATTCCATTTTAAACCTTCTTACCGGCGTCCTTCCTCAGCGAACGAGAACGTTGGAAGTGAATTTATTCGCCTCGGGATGCTTTTTTAAAGCTATGATCTGTCACTTCATAGGGGTTTAGTCGCCTACCTAGTAAAAATAATGCAATAGATATTACGCAAAAACGAATTCAGGTTAGGTTTGTTGTATTCGAAGTGCTGCCATTATCGAATTGGACCTTTAAATTCAATTCCGCAATGCATGAGGCTTTATTCGACCGAGTTTATTTGATAAAATGAAGGGAAATGATAAGTTTTTAGGGTAGGAATGAGTTTAATTGTAAAAAATAAATTTGCCCAAATATATTCGTGCAGTCTGGTAGAACGATATTAATTATTTAATTGAGCGGAGTTTTATTAACCAAACTTTGACTACAATTCGGTAATACAAATGATTTTACAGACTCAATTATGCAAGGTGCTGAGAAAGAACTTTTCAATTTTATTTTGTAAATTTTTAAACTTTCAGTAATGAAGTTGCCAGTAACCCATCGCGTCCAGCGCCATGCACCTTGCCAAATTTTGTCTGCCAAATCATGTGTATTGCTAAATTGGAGTCGAAGTCTGGTTAATATCACACGTTGAATTAAATAGTTAATACCTCTCGACCAAACCGCACGAATGTAGTTGGGAATTTTATTTTTCATGAGCATACTTCTTGCTACCCTGAAAAATTGATAGTTTTCCTTTATTTTAGATAATAAGTTGGGTCCAATAGAGCCTAATGCATTGTAGAATTGAATTTAAAGGTCCAATTCGATAATGGAAGCAAATCGAATACACCGAACCAAACCTGAATTCGTTATCGTGTGATATCTATTCCACTTTTTTTACTGGGTACTTCCTAATGGCATCTGAAGTTTTTTTTACAATGCCACAGTTCTTTATTAAAACTGATTGCTAAGCACCCAGGCGGACCGAAGGAACATCAAGGAGCCTCTACAAAGTACCCTTAAAGACCCCACTGAGCGCCCCTTCGGTTCTTTCTTAAAAAACTATAAAGAAAAAAACAGCAAGGTCGTTTTTTAAATTGTTGAGAAACGGATTCTACATAAAAATTTGCATTAGAAACTCACGGAGTAATCGCAATACTTTTTCTTCAGCAGAAGTTAATGACATTTTTTTAAAAATTTGTACCGTTGCAAAAAAAAGTATTGCGCTTACTCCGTGAGTTTCTAATGGAAATTTTAACGTCGAATTTGGATTTGAACAATTTAAAAGTTGATCTTGCTGGTTTTTTTAGTTTTTAAAAAAAGGAACCGAAGGGGGCCTCAGTGGGGTCTTTCAGGGTACTTTGTAGAGGTTCCTTTCGTTCCTTCGGTCCGCCATGGCATCTGTCAGTACCCCACTGACCCTTAGGTTTTCTTGATGTTCCGTGCACTTTGCGTATATGTTGCCTAAACCTTAAATCAAAATAGGATGAATAGATGCACGTTTTACATTTCTCCATATTGACCTTACTTCATGAATTACCTAACTATATTCATGTATCTTGCCTGTATAGGCTGCCTGCAAGTTTCGCTTAAGTAGACGAGTAATGACGATGATACAGATACTTCCATCTTTCTTCGCACGCACCAAGAAGTCGGGTCGATTGGCTTGGATATATTGATCCGTGTGTACAGTAACTCCCTAGCGGACCATATATATAAAACAGTTACGCAATTACAGGACCCGAAAGTGACAATATAGTAACCGCTTTGTTCACTAGCCCGGCTAGGGCATATTTTCATCCTTTTATACATTTATTCACAATTGCACAGAGAACTTAACATTTAAAAAATCTTTTTACACATTTTTATTAATGTGTATAGCCCTTCCGAGAATTAAGGCGGCGCCGCATGTATGTGTAACATATCACTCAGGCGAGCACTCAAGCATTAACAAACAAATGCGGAGCCGACTATAATGAGCTAGTTCCCACCCACCGTCAGCCCCAAAATTGACTCTACAGAAGAGTTTCACTGTAGTATCATATCGGGAAGCCATGCGCAGTATCATGTTTTTCTTCCGGTCACTCAGCCTCACGACCAAGCGGTTTTCGTCTTGCGGACGCCTCTACATTTTTAATTATGATTCAAGAACTAGAACATATTTTTGCAGGTTCTTATAACCATTTTGAAATGAAGATTTCAAGATTAATTTTGTGTGACTTCAACTTTTACGATTATTTTCCTAGATTTTTCCACGAGTCGAAGTTGGATTATGAAAATTGGCAAAAATAGTAAATTAGACCGCTTTTTTGCACTCAGTACCCAGTGGGTACAAACTAGCGTTTGTACCCACAGCATTAGAACATTAATATCATTAGAACGGCTAAAAAATGTCCTAAGTCCATATAACGTTCCATGAACGTAGAATGTTCCAGAGACGGTTAAAAGATGTATTTCATACATAAAACGTTTTTAGAACATTCCTTGGTCTAACTTAGGACAGTTTTCAAAACGTTCAAATAATTTCTTTTGACTTGTGCGCCCAAAAAGCGTTTTTAGGACGTTCCAATTACGTCGTTAAATTTCGTGCCCACTGGGTGACTCACTAACTCAGTTTCTTTTGATTTTTAATTACTAAATTTTGATATGTACTTATACACCTGGATGCTAATACAAGGCCCTCTCGTCAGATTGTCAAGAGACTCTCTGGTTTAAAGTTCTTACTCAAGAAATGTATTCTAATTTTGTGTTTGAATAAGAAATTACGATATATCGCGACAACAGGAGTGCAATAGATCTGGTTTTGTGTAATATCAGTTCAGTTCACGGCGTGTGATAACAATAAAATTTTTACAGTGACACCAACTCTTTTTACTTACCTAAAATCTATCTCTAATACACTCTCCTTTCTGAGATCTTCAGTGTCAGCGTTAACCCGAGTAAAAATAATTCGTCTTGGCTGCGTCTTTATTCAAGACATAGCCAAGATATGACCAATACGTTTTCCTAAGTCTCGCCGCTGGCCCCTAGCGAGACTTTATTTTTGGTCTCAAGTCCAAATTTTTCGTCTCCAAGCCGAACTCAAGGACACCGACAACAAAAGGCTCTAAGGACCTCCGAGGGTCGTCACTAATTCGGTTTAAATTTTACAAATTGTTTGTATTATTTGTCTCCCTGATATTTATTTTGTATGTATTAATAATTTTGTTTAACTGCAATACTTATGTTGTTTGGATCGCAAACCTAAAAATGCATTCCATTTTTTTCTATTGCTAACAGTTCACTTGATATTTGTAACAAATAAAATTTTAAATCTTTTTACGGAAAATTGTATATGTCTGTTGTTCTTAAGACTGATATGTTCTGAATTTTGAATGAGCAAATCATTTTCACAAAATTACAAGTTCTATCGGTCGTAAAATTTTAATCCTTAGCAGATGTTCACTGTTTGGGCAGCCATTTCCTCCAAGTCTACCTGCGTGCCCTTCCCCTTCCATTGTGCAGCGACACTACCCCTCACTGGATTCGAAGTTACTCCAGGCCCTCGATTCTACGTTCCCTGTGGAGATAATCCTTTTGTCTTCCAACTTACTAGGCAGTCTGATAAGTACCTGAAAATTCTAAGATATGGCATTAGTATTCACTAATGTTAACCATTTTCTTCGAGCTTGATCCTTCAAATGACGCCTGTCAAAACTTCAGCCATTTATGTTTACGCATTTACAAGTTACAGCACTGAGAAGCGACTAACCTCCGAGTTTTTTTTAATATGGAAAAATCTGAGTTTCGAGTTTTGATCAAACACTACTATCTTCGCAAGAAAACGATATCCGAGACCCGGACTCTGCACCGTCGATTGGAACGATTCATAAGTGGTTTACTGAGTTTCGTTGTGGCCATTCGAGCACAGTTGATGCTGAACGATCTGGGCGCCCAAAAAAGGTCACTACACCAGAAAATGTCGAAAAAATCCATGATATGATGTTGAATGATCCCAAAGTGA
>NC_046660.1:123926690-123930630 GCF_010883055.1 Belonocnema kinseyi | reverse complement strand
TTTGAAAATTAAAATTCGAAAATTTTTTCTAAAGCCTCCAGGGGACTTCGTTTTCGCACGAAAACATTTTATGTGCCCTTATTGCATCCGGACCCACAATTCTTAACATCACCACGATGACTATTAGATCTGTTGCAAATTAAAAAACGAAATAATGTACTTCTTGGAGGAGTCTGAGGAGGAGGTTCAAGTGCCTGAAATATGAGGAAATTAGAAAAGCAGAGGCTGATTCCGAGGGATATAGCACGAAGTTTATCTGTCTTGCGGGCGGTCAGGGGCGAGACTTAGCAGTCGAAAACGTAAGTCTTGAGTTTATTACTAAGGTTTACGACGGGTTTTTGAAGACAATTCAAGGTTGACTTGTCTTGAGACGAGAAGTTTTATTGCAAATCTTGAGACCAGTCGAGGTGGACTTGCCTTAAGACGAGAAGTTTATGTTTTGAGAAGTAAACAGAATTTTTTATAAAGAAAGTTATATTACCAATTTAGGGTTTTTAATATTTTTCATGGTCAAAATTACAAAAGTTTTCATTTGTGAATTTTTTGTCCATTATGCTTTGACCTCTACAACCTATGAACCCGACTGGCAGGTCCTGCGATTTCCAGTAATCAGGTAGCTAGGCTAAGTCAAACAGTTGAGCGATTGTCTTTTCCTCCACGACTACTTGCGTAACCTTCCCCTTCCACTGCGCAACGACACTACCCCTCACTGGATTCGAAGTTGCTTCAGGCCCTTGATTTGATGTCCCACATAAATATAATACCTTTGTCTTTCAAATTACCCATTTCCTCGCCATTGAGTTAATCAATAAATTTTCAATAAATTTTCTATTATTTTTTTCGTTGGTAAAGCTGTTGAAAATTTAAGAAAAAAACGCATTTTTTTAAAATTATTAAAAGAGAAGATTATTTAAAATAATGATAACTTAATAATCACTGGGGGATTTTATTGACCTTCAAAGCTGAATTTTGTAGAAATTGTTTATGTAGATTTTTGGCTTTAGAGTTAAGTGAATCGAAAACAATTGAATTGTTTCAAACGTTTTGGCACATAATGGCGATCCTTATCAGTGAGTTTTCTAAAATCTGAAAAAGTACATAATTTCTTGCAGGTATGCTCTTTTACAATTGAAAGTACTATTCTTAAAAAAGAAATCTTTTAACGAAGAACAACTCATGAAAAAACAATTACAATGTAGTAGGAAAATTTTGTTACCAAATTTATAAACAAATTTTTTTTTAATTTTCAGAAGACACTGCAGTCGAATAACTCTTTAAATTTATTTTTTAGCGATGTATATTAAATCCAGTTTTTTTATTTGAACCTTTAAACAGAGCTTTTTGTGTATAAGAGAAATTGTGTTAATTATGTTTTCTGGTATGATGAGGAATTATATCTCTGAAAGTAAAATTTTTTGTTACTCTTGAAAGTCGCAGTGTGATAAAAAAAACAAAATTAAGAAAAAAACTTTGTAGCTAAATAATTACTCAAATATTGATAACAAGAGGTATTTCCGGTTTCACTCGTGTAAAAATTTACGAATTTTGCCGACGTTTCGTGAACATTTCAGTTCACTTCTTCAGGGCTGAACTGAAACTGAGGTATCAGGTTATGCTGTTCTTATGTATACTCTCTACGATGCACGTGATTGGTCACAGATCAGACCTGAAGAAGTGAACTGCAATGTCTTTAAATTTTAAATTTTTCAAAATGTTTATAATTTTATTTTTTGAAATTGAAATTTACTGAGTTTTCTGTTTTAAAATTATTTCGGCGAAAGAAAACATTTCCAAAGTCACACTGTAGTAAAAAATAAATTTGTAAAGATAACATTGTAGTTATATAATTATATAATTCTGCTTTTAAATTTAAACATTGTATCTAAAGAGTTCGTGCAAATAGGAAATAAATTTTCTTTTATCAGAAGAATTATTTTGGTGCAAGTAACAAAAATTGTTTGCCTTTCAAAATGAACTTTTATCGATAAGAAAAAGAACATTTTTCAAAGAATATTTAAATAATTATTCAAATACAAAGTTGTTCATAATTTCATATATTTACTACAGGGCAATTTTCAAAGGACTGCAATGTTTTCTGTGAACGTTAACAAAATTTTTTAAACAATTTTACTACTATATTGTAATTTTTTTTCATCAATGTTGTATTTCGTCGAAAGACATTATTTTAATTATACTGAATGCTTCATCAATAGTTATCAATAAAATAAATTTTTTATTTCAAGTTAAAGAATGTATATAATTTAAAGACAGAGATATTAACCAAAGAATAACATTTCCAATTGTAAAACTGCGTACCTATTAAAACTTTATGTACTTTTCACAGATTGAATCAAACTCACAGATGAGGTCCACCATTGTGGGCCAAAACATGTGAAACAACTTAATTGATATCAATTTACCTAAGCCTAAAGCTAACAACGTACATCAACAATTGCTACAAAATAATAACTTCTTGTAACACTTACCTTTGTCAAATTTAATTACTTATTATCTCACTACAATTTAAAGTTGGATCAAAAGTGAAAAATTTTAGAAAAAACTGCAACATATGAGAATCACTGTAAGAGAATATTTTTATGAATGTGACCGTCCGCAAAGAAAGGGACCGTGCGCGCCAAATCTGAATTTTACAGTACGGGCAATCGTAGCCGAGTCCGCAAGCAGGCATTTGAGTAGTGGGGGAGGAGTCAACGAAAATTACCACCACCACTTACCACTACATCCTTAGGCGCGAGTCAGTGGAGCTCATGGACGCAGCGCATAACAGCTGTAGTGGTAAGTAGTGGGGCTGGATTTCGTCAGCTTCTCATTCGGTCTCCGACTACGTTTATCATGCCTAGGTTTGCGGCTTAATAACAAAAAAAGTAATCAAATTAAAAAATTTCTGATTTTTTCAAATGAAAGAGCAACTCAACAACTATCGATTGGTGTAAAAACCTAAAAATCGATTTTTGGCGCATAAGGTGCCTTTCTTCTCAGACGGTCTCAAATTATAATAATAACTTTGTGAAGCTAGAAAGAATAGGTCAAAATGTTTTTACTTTGTAAGCGCATTCTTCTAAAAGAGAGTAGTTGCGCAGGCGAAGAGTAGAAAGATATTATCCCCTCCCTTTTTATATAATAAGGGCAGCAGAGTGTAAGCTTTCATCGTGGGACCGTCCCAGCAGATCCACGGCTCCAGACTCATTCCTTGTCTGACAGCTACAGCTGCAACTTGTGTTTCATTTAATAAACTATCTGACCAGGTCTACAAATCTGTCTCAGGACAAAATTAAATTAATGTGACTTTTCATTCAGACCGTCACATCTTTTTCAAACACTTACTTTTGTTAACTTAAATCAATTATTGATCCACGATAACTTGAAAAGTGGAAAATTGTATTTATTGTTTTTATTTTTTATTATTTATAATTGTATTGTATGTACGATTGCCCAAAAGTGGAAAATTGTTTAATTTTTCGTCCATAAAATGTTCATATACCATAGTTATACATGATTAGATTGTAAATAATCTAATTTTGTATATTGAAATGATTTTCTCTGACATACTGATATTCTTTAAATAGGAATAGATATACTAGGCAGTCTGATAAGTCCCTGAAAAATGAAACACGGAGACTTTTTTTGGCCAATGTCGGTTTTATTTTTCAACATACTCTCCTTTTAGGTCGATACAGCGAGTCCAATGATTTTCTAACTTTTTGATACCGTCCGAAAAGTACTCGATCAGAAGGTCTCCAAAATACGCCTCAGTTTCAATTATGAGCTCCTCATTTGAGTAAAAACGCTTACCGGTGAGCCATCTCTTCAGATTAGAGAACAAGTAATAGTCGCTGGGGGCCAGGTCTGGTGAATACGGTGGCTAAAGAACCAATTCGAAGCCGATTTCATGCAATTTTGCTTGTGCAACTAAGCATGA
>NC_046660.1:123923557-123926590 GCF_010883055.1 Belonocnema kinseyi | reverse complement strand
AATTAAAATTCGAAAATTTTTTCTAAAGCCTCCAGGGGACTTCGTTTTCGCACGAAAAAATTTTATGTGCCCTTATTGCATCCGGACCCACAATTGATGCCGTGCTTCAGCACTTATGTCCCGGTACTTCACTAACAAACACGGTCGCTGATGCAGAAAGTATTTAGTGGATTCGTCGTTGGTTTCAGTTGTTGTTTACAGGGTGATCTTGCTCGCGCATTCAATTAATTTTCCCTTATTCGGCCACATGAATGTGGCCGGATTACATTTTTATTTGTAGGAAAAATTCATCTGAACACGAATTCAACCAACTGAGATTCCCACCGAATACATATAAATGAATTATTTATAAGATTTGATATCACTTCTCCGACTTGGTAACATTGTGTGAATAGGAGAACTCTTCTTAATTATCGCACTTAGACGAAGCATCGTTGAAAAATCAGACGACATATGAACGTGTGCTATTAATAATTAGGTTTAACGTATATTCATAAGACGTAAATCTTTCGATTTGCATTAAGCTGAAAATCATGAAAGCTTTACAGCTTTTTGCGCCAATATACTCACACAATGTCGACTTCATGAAAAATATTATTTACTATTGATAATATTTTTATGTTATAATATTTTTAAAATACGTTTGACAATATATTTTTTCTCAAGATTTTTTAAAATAGAGTTTACAAAAATCATTGGGTCGAATGTTACGTATGTTCTATAATGTATTATTTAAATTTTAATAATAATATAATCTTTTCTTCTTTTAAATTAGTGCGATTTACGTACTGATTTGTCATTTTTTATATCGATTTAATAGAGTCTCAGTCTGTGATGATTAATATCGCCATTAGTGAATAACTGGATTTCAGTGATTATAACGTACGATAAAATGACGTCTTTCCGTGAACAATCGACATTAAGTACACGTATATGTACAACACTTGAAGTATTGTATCAGTCTTCAAATAGATTGTTCACAAAATTACAAGTTGCGCGAAATTCTACGTATACAAATAACAGTACCAAATTAGCTTTAAACTTTAGTAAATTTCAATAAATTACTCATTTATGTATGTAAGCTTATGATTGGAAGTATTCTTGTAATTTTACGTGGGTAAAAGTACGAGTTCTCCCTTACAATGATAATATTACGAAAAACGCCACCTTATTTTCTGAGAGGATGCCACATAGCAACAGGTTTTCTCAGTGCTGCTAACATTTGTCGCCAATGAGCCAATGCTCTTCCTGATGTCGAGGATCCTACGATGACGTGTCCCACAGAATATTTTGCATTCAGGATCTGATCTCCAGTTACCTCCGCTACTGTCAGTCTTAACTGAATAGTCTAAAACGAAATTCCAATATTTACTTAATAGAAACATTATTTCAAACTTTGAACTGGTATTGAAGAACTCGAAATATTGAAAAAAATGTTGAAAACAGAAAGGTGGTTCTCGACTTTTCTAAATGTCCTGCAATGTTCTAGAATGATGAAGAGATAATTTTTCTCAAGTACACTATTAATATTATTCCTCCACACTCTTCCTCATGTCCCTCTCAATCCCTTTCTATCATAGTAATCACACGTACTGCCCGTCCCCCCCTTTCGTTTGATTCAAATGATGAAATTGATGTCTCAGATATGTTACTTGGTAAAAGGATATTGTTCAACGAGTTCAACGATATGTCATTGAAGTGATTAGTGATTACCTGCAAAGCATGGGCTGGTACACTAAAGATAATCGCCTCATTAAAAATCGGACTCTTTTCTCCCTTCTTGATAGATGTTCTCTTTTTGTGTACCTTTTTTCCTTGCTGTAGCAGATAAACCTTAAAACGTATAAAACTTTAATATATCTTTTCCAGGTAAAAGTGTTACATAGAAAGTACACTATAGCAAAGTTAAAAATTATAATCAAATTATTTACCTTCACGAAAAAGTTTCCAGGTATTATGTCACCCGGTTTTTTCGTATCCATACTTTGAGTCCCACGAATGTTTCTGGCCTTCACTACCACGAGAGTCAGTCGCTCGGCTGTAGGAAGGTAACTTATCGAGAACATGAGTTCCCCTAGTCGAGGAACAGGTAAAGCTGGGCTTACAAGTGGAAGCCAAGTTGTGGCTGGTGGTCTTGGAGCTGGACGCAGTCTTAAAGTTGCCTCTCCCAATAGAGATGCTTCAGCTTCTAATCCCATTTCTATTGAAAATACCTAAGAACGTACAATTGACGGTTACAATTTTTTTCAGTTATACACGATAAAAACAACATACGTAAGTCTTCGAGCTTTTTGGTGTAGGCAAAGTGTTCTGCTTGTGTAACTATAGAAAACCTAAAAGTTTTTTTATAAGGATTATCTTCATAAATCATGTGATAACAAATTAGAACTTATGATTCTGGTAGGCCAGGGGATCCATAATTTCAGTGCAAATGCGTGTCTTACTTTCAGCTAGGAATGTCCTTTATTTACGGTCATCTGCATCTTTCTAATTTCTTAGTATAAATATCGTCTTAATTTTAGATCTTTCTCTCTAAATTTGAAATAGTGAAAATTTCACCAATTGAATTAGTGATTGAATGATTCACTGCTGAAATAGTGATTTTTTGGCTTTTCACTCTGGATTTAGTGGTCTTCTACTGTAAAAATACTGATAATTTCACTATTTCCAATTAGTGTATTTTATTTCACTATTATTTAGTGGTTTGATCCACTATTTAATTAGTGAAGTCAAGATCGAAGCCGTGATCACGGCTAATGGTGGACTTGCGCCAACCCGTGCTCACGTCTCGTTTGGATTGTTTTCATCGTTTACATTTGTCAGCTTGCATCATTTTTCTTCCTACGAGCGTAAAAAAATTTAAAACACAGGTTAGTAATATTTTTCAGTTTATTATACTTTCGTGTAGTTTCCCAGTGAATGGTATCCTCATTATGATGCGAAATGTAAGTAGAATAGGACCACTATGGGGGATTGGGAGTGGTGGGTGTTTTATTATAGGGAATTTGGAGTGGGAGGTGATTGTACTATGGG
>NC_046660.1:123892926-123923457 GCF_010883055.1 Belonocnema kinseyi | reverse complement strand
ATGGGGGATTTGGGGTGCGAGGTGATTGTACTATAGGGAATTTGGAGTAGGGGTGACTGTACTATGGGGAATTTAGAGTGGGGGTGACTGTACTATGGGGAATTTGAAGTGGGGGTGACCTGTACTATGGGAAATTTGGAGTGGGCGAAATTCGTCATGACAGGTACTATGGGGAATTAAGAGTAAGTGGAAATCCAACATGACAGGTTCTCCGGAGAATTTGGAGTGGGGATTGACCTGTAACATAGAAAATTGCCAAAATTTTCAACAAATTTTTGAATTTAAAAATTTTCAAATTTTTTTTGAATTAAAAAATTTTTTTAAATCTTTGAATTTTCAAATTATACTAATTATTAAAAACTTTATCAACTACAGTAATTTTCAAAAATTTTCAATTTTAAAAATTTCAAAAATTTGACTAATTATCAGAAAACCTTCTCAAGTTTACTAATTTTGAAAATTTCCTATTTTTATTTTTTTTTTAGTTTTAAAATTTTCGCAATTTTACTTATTTTCAAAAAACTTAATCAACGTTACTAATTTTCGAAATTATATTATTTAAAAAAAATTGTAGTCATTTTTTCAAAAATGTTTCTAACTTAACTTTTTAAAAGAAATTTTAATAAATAGTTAAAGATAAAAGGACAGGTGATTTAGATAAAACGTATTTTTCCTGGTTACATCTGTTTTTATTTTATTTTTATTAAACAATGACATGTATGTTCTTAATTCTAGCGATATAAATATATATACTAACAGAAAATGTAATTACTCTCTTATCAAGTATTTTACTGTTGCTGTGACATAGGATGCATACATACTAGTTATTTCCAAAGACACTAAATGAAAGTATAAATCACCAAATGATTTTGGCAATTGCTGTTTAATTTTCTCGCTGAAATATTCGAATTTAACAGCAATAATCTGGCGAATAAGCATTTCACTAGGAGATTGAACGCTCTCTGTCAAAATGTACTTATGTGTCTCATCTATCAGGAGATTTTAACACTTACCGATATAAGCAACATGTCTTTGTAGTCTTCGTAAAAATTCAGTGACCTAATTCCACAGGTTTCGTGTAACCGTAACCGGTCTCGAAGAAGTCTGATATATAGTCCATGTTATTTAACATGCATGCCCAAGATGCCGAGTCGAGAGAAATGCCCTCCAAAGCCGAGTTTACCAGTTTTATGACGGAATCGAGGTTCCCACTCGGCTGCAACTCAAGTCCCGTGAAAAGTTGCTTTGTGCAGGAGTTATTCAGAGAGTAGAGTGAAGCCATTAGTTGGGTGTTTTGTTGTCAGACATGGTATCCTGTATGGTCTCAGGATTGAAACTAGACTGAATGCTGAAAATAGCTCCCACCCGCTTATATACATCCTTGGACCTTTGTTTCTCCCTATCATATGTGACGATGACTCATACCAGATAAACTGGTTTCTCTCACTGATCAAAAGAATTATCATGGGCAAATTTTGAAAAAATTACCACAAAAATCGTAAAAAGAATAGAGTGTTCTTTGAAGTTTATTTATTCCGGGAAAACCTATAAATTTTAACAAGATTTCTAAATTCTTTGTAAAGTACTTGAGTTTGCTCTTCTTAAGCGAAAAGGGTCAGTTTAACTGTGACCGAAAGGGTAAATTTATGTACTTTTTAAGGGAAGGGTATATTTGAAAATGTAATAAATAATCAAGCATGTCTACGACAAAAAAAAAGTTTTCTTTAAAAGTGTAGGTGCCTGTCATAAATTAGAAAATCGAAGATCTTGCTGGTAAAATATAGTACCCGTAACTAATATTTAAAAGTTTCAGAAATTCATACTTTAAAATGAGATTTATATCTAATAACACGTGTACTGGAAGGAAAACCTTGTTTCCCGAAGAATCTTGCGTGTCAATCGGATTACACCATAAACATTTTTTTCGCGTAAACTCTTGTAAGATGTCAGGTTTTACGATGCCAATTTCTACTTTTGTCCAGTGAAACATTGGTCGTAACTCTTTTTCTTTATCCTGTCTGCAATACCCTCCAAAACCAGTGACATCTATTACTAAGCGTAACGAATATTTAAAAGGTTTCCGAGTCTACATAGTTCTGTAAAATATTGACGTAATCTCTTTTTCCTACAGCAAGGTTTGAGTTTAAAAGGTACCAGGAAATTTTTAATACTTGGTCGTAAATTTGTTACTTTGTTTAGATACAGAATAACCCAATGGATTCTGAAGTGGAAATCAGGGTGTCCTTATAAAAACTTGGCGACGAACCACTTTGCACCCCATCACGGTAATCGACTGTCAAAGTTGCGACTAGGTGTACCTGTCGTTTCGGTAAATCTTTACGATTTTGACAGGTTTTTTCACAATTTCCTGGAAATTCTACTCATGTTAAGAGGGTTCAGGAGGTTTCTAGAAGAATGCGGGCGGGTAACGGGGGAGGGATGTATTTTCGTCTTCTATAAATAGTGGTGATCGTCGCGTAGATGGTCAGTTTTGTTTCAGGATGTCACACTCGAAGGATCTCCGCACCGTGCTGGAACTTGTGTCGGAAAAGTTAAAAAAAAAACGCGAGTTATTAAAAATATTAAAGTATATATTAAAAAAATGCAGTTCTAGTAAAGTGTCCAAGTGTACATTGTTTGTGGAGAATAGGAATTCTCTGCGCATAACGCAGAGGTGTCTTAGAAAAAAATTTATGCAGACAGATGCGAGAATTCTTGCAAAAATAAATGGTAAGAATTTATTCATAGAAAAATTATTTTTGTCAAAGTAAAGTGCAGTGTATTTTTTTATTTGTATGCGTAATTGTTTTGTGTTGTGCAGCCCGAAATTATAACAGGGATAATCGCATCGATGAGTACGATACGATTTTATCTGATGATTCCATGAACGGCAGTGATCACGTCCTAGCATATTCATCATCGGAATCCAGTGAATCAGATGCCGATTCAGAGGAGTACTGTGGAAATTGAAGAGCAGAGTCAAGCCACTAACGGGGAATATTCACCTGATTTAAGTAGCAGACATGACGGTGAGGCCGATGTGATGGATGACCATAGTAATGATGACAAGAACGGAAATGAGAACGTGATAGATGATTACGATGGGGCTGGTTGTCAGATGACTAGAGATGAACATATGAGGGAAGATCATCTGGATGTGAATGATAAGTTTGAGAAGGTTCACAATCTTTTCTTAAATGTCACATTCATTCCTCAGTTTATTATTATTATTATTATTGTTATGATTAAAAGACAAATTTCAGTTTAGTGATTTTTACAAAAGTTTTAAAATCACTAGAATGGGTTGTTATATATTTAAATATGTTTTTCACCTATTTAAATTAAAGTAGACTAAAGAAAATATAATTACGAAAGGAAAACTATTTTCACATAAGACTGAATATTTTTTTCAAAGTTTAAAAAGTATTGCAAATAGTGGCCGGTCATTTCGTCGCCTTTTTCTGAAAACTGGAACTAGATTGAATAGATACAGTTTGTAAGATCTATTTTAATTTTTGGTATAAAAGTGTTTTTACGATTGTTTTGTAAAGTATGAAACAATGATTAAATACAAGAAACAAATATTCTTAAAAAACAAAGCGTTTTAGATAGAATTTCCATCTTATACAGTGAAAACACACATTTTTCAACAACAAAAAAAATGTAATTTTCGATGCATTGTGAGATTGAATAATCTTTAATTGATGTCTGTAGTGGCAAATTCTAGGCAGTTTATGCAGAGAATGTAATTAATAAGTGATTGGAAGTGAAATACGAATTCTAACCTAACTTTTAGCTCATCTTTATAAAAAGCAAATATTTCATGCATACATTAATAAAAATTTACTTTGAGGTCATTTTTTTCTTTAAAATAAGTTCATTAAAGTTTGATATCTATTGAAAAAATCACAGTAAATAACACAATAATGTTTTTATTCAGAAACATATTTCTATTGAAAATGTGTTTTTTCACTGTATAAGATGTAAATTCAATCTAAAAGCCTTTTATTATGATAAAGAGTCACTTTGAGTATCCAATAAATGTTTGAATTTTTGCGGGAAGGGGGAAATCCGCTTGGTTAGACACTTTTGCCGGAGTTCTTCAGTTCTTTTAAAACATTTTTTCTAAAAAAGAAATAACGTGTTCAATCGAATTTTTAAATGCACTCAAATGTACAGAATTTTATACAGTATTTAGAAAACATATTATCTGAAATTCATCCAGTAACCCCATTCATTTTTTAACTTTAACTTTAAAATAATTAAATGTCTAAAGTCTATTTTCTGTTTTTTATTGAGAAAAATGGTTAATGCAATGTCACTTTTTTCATGATCATAATTGTATTTTTTTTTGTTTGAATTTAAAAATGGTTTTTATTATATCACGTTCACAAGTACATGTTATTTTCAGAAGTTATAATTAAAATTAAATATTTCATTACATGGTAAGAATTTTAATCAGTAAAGATCGATTTATGAGTAAATAAATATGTTTTCGTATTTCATTATAATAAAGTACCAAACAACTCTGGAAACAAAATTTTGTTCAAATTTTAATTTTCGAAAAAATTCTATGTAAAATATATCATTTGACTGAAATAAACTTTAAAAATATAATTTGGATATCCATGGATAACTTAAAAATATTTATTTTACGGAGCACTGTTTTTTATTATTAGAAAACATGGTTTTGCTTTAGTTTGCCCCAGTTTTGTTTTCCATTTTTCCAAGAATCACAATGTTAATGGAATAATTTTTTTCTTCACAGAAGATGAAGAAGGGGAAAACAGTGTTCAGGCGCATAATACAACTGATCATGTTGAAATTAAAATGGACGCGGAGAACAGTGAAGAAGGTAATTGTGACTTATAAATTTGTCCTTGTTTTTAAAACGATGTTCGTACACCTTTAAAAATTATTCTTTTAATTTTTCAAATTTTTTTGTAGAAACCGAAATGGAATAAGAAACAGAGGAAGAGGTGAATGAAGATAACGAGGACGCGTAGGGGAAGGATATTGATGTTGAGACTTGTGAGGCCGAGGATACGGAGGAGATTGACGTTGAGACTTGCGATGACAACGAGATAGAGGTAGGTGAGAGGAGTGCAGCCATGGACGAGATTTACCATACACAACTGCGAGTGCATCAGCAGATGCAACACTAGAATTTACTGGATCATCAGCTGCAGCAGAGACACTTAATCCAAGACCAGGTTCTCAATTAGTTTCATCAGCAGCATTTCTTGTATCCAGAGTCGTTGAATCAGCATATACAAATTGGTGGTGCACAAACAGGAAGGAGGGAGAGCTTTTTTGATATTAAATGGGATAGGTCTCGTTATTTTGAAAAATTCCTTACGACTGGTCGTGAAATTTCAATTCAGGTAGTGGAGCCTTCAGAGGCTGAAAATGTTATCGATTATTTAAAAAAAGCGTTTACCGCTATTTTTAAATACTTAATGGATTTTATCGATAGTTCTGATGATTATGTTAGTATAAAAATTAACTCGGACCTTTTTACTAAAGGAGCTGGTGGTTTGTCCCTTCGCCCCGCACGTGATTTAAGTTTCGATGTACTTTGGGATCTTATTTTTAAAATTATTCAAAGTAATGAAAAGTTCAAACTGCACGGAGAAAAAGATATCGCACAATGATATCGCAAAACCTTTGTGTTGAAATCTCGATTGAGATAAAGCGTAATATGATAACGTTCAAGGAGGTTCCGGAGCTTTTAAGATATTATAATGCGATATATAGCGCAGGAATTACGGTAGATATTGCAATTTTTGCGATATCGTTTTCTCCGTGTAGATAGTTCCTTTGTTATTACTTTAAATACAGTGAAAGGTATACGTGGTGCTGGTCGAAAGGCACTGACACACGAGGATATTAAAAAAATGTTAATTTTGAAAATCCAAAATAGTGATAATCTATATCTTCCGCGTTCTATTGTGACTGCATGTATATACAAAGAGCGGGGTACAATTCGCATCGGGTTGTTACATACACAATGGGAAAGAGTCAGGTTATCGAAGGCAAAATTACAGCGTGAACTAACTACTGAGCTAGTTCGTAAGGTGGGTGTGACGATCTCTGAATCCGGTTGCGGAATATTTGAGCTGAAGATTATTCAAAATTACCTCCTGCGTGAAAGAATCGCGTTACTCATTTTTGATTTTAGTAATTTTGGCATGGGTAAGACTCCACTACTACATGACGGAACCCTGTTGATTACAGATATAGGACAAATGGTACGATATAGTGTTTATATAATGTTCTATCTGAATAAGAATCACTTTGAGCCAATTTTATGTTTAAAAGCAGTCGCGGGTAACCGAGCGTTTTGCATCCCATGCAATACGAGTTATACAATCCAGTAATTCATCGATGTACAAATAAATGTAGCTCGTGTTTGTCGATACGCCCTTGCAAATCTGTGGAAGAAATAGTAAAGGGTAATTAATACACATGAAATTAAATGTAATTCATGTAATCGCTTTTTCCTCAATAGCAGCTGTCTACATAAGCATAGTGTAAAAGGTTCCTATTCCGATGGAATAAGCGTGTGTACTGCTTTACAGATTAGTAAAACATGTTTGAGGGTGGTAAATTTTTATAAAACTAAAGACCATTAATGCGGGACATTTTACTGTGAAAATTGTAAATGCATACATGATTATAACCACGAATGTTACATGGCTCCAGTTAAGGAGCATCTCTCTAATTCCTCGAAGCGAATCAAATTTGTATTTTATGATTTAGAATCACGTCAAACGAAAACGCTTCCTGGGGATAATGCGGTAAACATACATGAGCCAAATCACTTTGCAATTCAGAAGGTCTGCTCTGACTGTTTACTGAATGAAAATATGAATGATTCTTGAAAATATTGTGGTGTCAGACAGTTAGTATTCAGAGGGGATGAACTTATACAGAATTTATAGAGCATGTAACACACGAGGCGAATTAGTTTAGTCAGACAATTTGCATTGCACACAATGCATTATTCTTAGATACCTAGTAGAGGTTAAAGGTACCAGAATCCGTCCAAAAGTAATATTAAATGATACTAAAATCATGCTCATGCAGGTCGGGGAATGTAATTTCGTAGATAGCTTAAACTACATGCCTATGCCTTTGAGTGCTCTCCCCAAAGCATTTGGTCTCACTGGTGAGCATTCAAAGGAAGGCACATTCCCACATTTTTGTAATAGAACAGAGAATTGTTTGTATGTAGGTCCTTTGCCACCGCTTGAGGATTACCCTCCAGATACCATGAGTATCGAGGCTCGTAAAGAATTTTACGAGTGGTATGACGTATGTAAAAACGACAATGTTTTTGATTTTAAAAAAGAAATGCTAGAGTATTGTGTGAGCGATGTGACAATACTTCGTCGCGCCTGTCTCGCATATAGAACAATTTTTTCTAAATGTGGTAATCTCCGTCCTTTTACTGAATGCACTACCATCGCTTCTGCTTGCACGCGGCAAGATCTCATGAATTCCGTCTACCAGGGGGAGCGCTAGTTGACGGTTACTATATAGATGACCATGAAAAGCGCCATGTTTTACGGTTTCATGGCTGCTTTCGGCATAGGTGTGTGGATTGTTACAAGTTAAATCGCGATGAGAAATTAAAATCCGGAGATACAATTGATATGCGTTATGCGAACACTCGTGCTACGAGTGAAAAATTTCGGAAAGCCGGTTACGCACAAACCGAAATATGGGAGTGTAAATATGATAAATTTAAAGAAATTCCTCCGGTATAAACGAGTATTTTGAAAATCATCCCTTACTCCACCAGGATGCGTTAAATCTTCGTGAAACGTTTTTCGCAGGACGTACAGGAAATACAGTGTGTTATTATAAGATTAAAAATATTTTAAAAATCCGATACATCGATGTTTGCTCTTTATATCCATTTATTTCAAAAATGGGGAAATTTCCTGTGAGTCACCCGAAAATTTATGTTGGCGATGAGGAGTGTAGAGGACTAGCTGGTCTAAATTACATGAATTTGCATCAGATTGACGGAATTATCAAATGCCGTGTGCTTCCTTCAAGACATTTATTTCATCCCGTGCTATCTGTGCGAATGCATGGGAAACTCATGTTCCCACTTTGTCACGCGTGTTGTTCGTCTATGAGCCAAACTAAATGCTCTCATGGCGATACGATGCATGAGCTGGAGGGAACCTGGGTTTTGGATGAGTTGAAAAAAGCCATGGAGATAAATTATAGATTAACCCATATTTCAGAGATATGGAAATATCAGGTTACGCAATACGGTACGAAAACACTTACAGGTGGGCTATTCGCCGGTTATATTTACACCTTTTTAAAAATTAAACAGCAGGCTAGAGGCTGGCTGAGCGAGTGCGTTGACGAAGAGTCAAAACAAGATTATCTTCGTGAGCATGATGAAATTTAGGGGATAGAGTTAGATCCTGAACAGATTTAAAAAAACCCTGGTTTACGTTCCGTTGCAAAACTTTGTCTGAACTCTTTTTGGACTAAATTCGGACAAAGAGAGAGTTTACCGCAAACGAAGGTTGTTGAGGAGCGTAAATGTTTGATGGTGTTGCTTACTAGTCCAGAGTTGAAACTCCATGCCATTGTCCCTGTAAATGACGATGTTGTATATGCCTCTTGGTCGTATAGAGAGGAAGCTAATGTAGCGTCACCCTACACAAACGTAGTAATAGCCGCTTACACCACTGCTCAAGCTAGGCTGAAGCTGTTTGAGTACCTCTATCAATCAGATCGACATGTGTTGTACTACGATACAGACTCATGCATTTAAATATGTCATGAAAATGTATCAGAGTACAATCCCCCGATGGGTCCATTACTGGGGCAGATGATGGATGAGTTGGAAGTTTACGGTAAGATGAGCTATATTGATACTTTTGTATATGGTGGCCCTAAATTTTACGCGTACAACGTAACATCTCCAGATGGAAAATCTCACCAAGTTTGTAAAATTAAGGGGATAACTCTAAATTACAAAAACTCACAACTTTTCAATTTTGAAACCGTTCGAGATATGCAGTATTTGTAATGAAAGTAGCAGCAGTAGCATTAGGAGTATAACCCTGGCCATCGCATCGCGACGGCCAGGGTTATAAGCTCATTCCCTGGCCGCTGCAACCAGGCCTATCAGCTAAATCGTCTTTGTGCCGTGCGCGCGGGGAAAAATATAAGTTTATTAATGTACATATTAATTTCATTTTACCATCGCACTTTACGATGATCTTTAACACAGTAAAAAAAATCAGATAAAAGGGGATTACACTATGTTATTTCTTTATTCTTTAACATGGATCCAAGGTGGAAACATCCATTTACGTCTATAATTTCTGGTCCAAGGGCTTGTGGTAAAACGGTTTTTGTGAAAAAATTTCTTCAAAATATTAATTTAATATATGATGTTGTATTTTCTCGCGTGACTTTATATTATTCAGAATGGAAGTCATCCTATAAAGAGTACGGGGAGGGAATTGATTTTTTTAAAGGTTTACCACAAGCATCAGCCTATAACAATGATCCTTGAGCCAAACTTGTAATTATAGAAGATCTTATGCGTGAGTCGTCAAACAACATAGTCGTCGATCTTTTTACCAAGGAAAGTCATCACAAAAATTTGAGTGTGATCTTTATATCACAAAATATTTTTCACCAGGGACATGGTCAGCGCGATATTTCTTTAAACGCTAATTATATTGTAGTATCTAAAAACCTAAGGAACCGAACGCAAATTCAACATCTCGCTAGACAGGTATACCCTGAAAAGAAACTTTTTCTACAGGAAGCTTATTATGACGCAACCTCCAGCCCCCACGGACACCTCCTTACGGATTTCAAACAATATACTCCTGAAAACTGTATATTAAGAGTTTGCATATTTCCGTCAGATTCATATCAATACGTTTACGTGCCAGCAAGGGGTATAAAAGCAGGCTCATCAAGCACTCTAGTACTAGTTGTACGTCTGTCATGATAACGGACGCATGAAAATCCATCGGAAAGAAGAATGCTAAATAGTTACACCCTATACATCATCGGCATACAGATCAGTGACGCTCTGTTTTAAAAAAAGCTAACCCACAACTTCTTAAAAGTATCTGTGAAGGTGTATTGAATATTTTACATGGAAAAGTTTCTTTTAAGCAAACCGAGAAGCAAAAATTTAAAAAAACACAGATATGCATTAAGAAAATTAGTGTCACCTCGCAGCTCGTGAAATAGTAAAAAACGATTCATTGTACAAAAAGGAGAGGGGTTTTTACCACTTTTTCTAGCACGAGTCCTTGGCTCCCTCTTTTCCAAAATGTTTCCATCTGTCGAGCAAATTAAGCTCTAGTCGAACCCACAACAAGAACAATTATTCACCAATTTTATTACCTCAAAAACACCTGGTGATGCAATTTTCAGACTCGACAATGAGATGAGTAAAATTTTATACTCTCCATTATACATTGATGAACATGAAAAGTGGAAATTATATCAGCAAGTTTTACAAAGAGTTTTATTCTTTACCGATGAAGCGAAAATTTTAATTGGAAAGAAGTAGGAGATAAAGGATGCTCTTGATGATAAATTAGACAGTGCTCAAAATGAAATGACAAGTCCGCATGAAGACGACGATGTTTTAACTCTTTCCATCTCAGATATTATTGCCTCTATGCGAAAAATTTATAGGGAGAAAAGTAAATATTTGATTGAAAGATTACAAGCACCAGTGGTTAATAATAGAATAAAATGGGATAAGCAGGTTGTTGTATTTATCGACAGCGAACGTGTCGAGAAATCAAATATTTCAGATTTAGTGAACGATGCTAACAGGTATAGGAAATCAGTTGTTGTGCCAGGAAGACGTCAGTTTGCAATGTTTCTTTGAGGAATTAAGACACCAAAAGCAATTTTGGGCAATTGTGAGTACTGGAGATCAAAATCACATGCATCTGTAGCAAGCTTATTTAACAACTCACGTAAAAGTTCTACGCCCAAGAAATCTATAAAACTTAATGAAGAAGACGCGGATAAAACTATAGAATATCAGTCTTTCTTGAGTGATGATGAGAAATGGGAAAGAACCAATGACTCGGAAGTTCCAGATCACGATGATGGTACTATTAAAAGTAATACAAAACGACGCACCTGGCTGAATTTTAATTTTTGAAAAATGAAACAATTAGAAGACGTATATTATGATCCTTCGCATGAGGCATCTTACGCAGGTGTAGGAAAGATTGTCAAGTCTACACGGAGAAATATTCCACGTAAGCAAGTAATTGACTGGTTAAAGAGTCAAGATGCATACAATCTCCATCGACCTATTAGACGTAAATTTGCTAGACAACATTACAGTGTGTGTAATATTGATGATGTTTGGGAAATTGACCTAGCAGACTTGAGATCTTTAAAAAGCTACAATGATGATTTTTCCTATCTGCTGGTTGTCATTGACGTTTTGAGCAAGTTTGTCTGGGTTGAACCACTTCAAAGTAAAACTGCATCTGAGGTTAAAGAAGCATTTAAACAAAATCTTCATAGAACCGGTGGTCGAATGCCAGCCTACCTACAGAGTGATAAAGGAAAGGAATTTATTGGTGAAGTTTTTCAAAAATTATCGTCAGATCTTGAAATACAATTTAGTGTTAGACGAGATCCTAGTATAAAGGCTGCTATTGCTAAACGTTTCAATGGTACGCTCAAGGAGCGTTTGTGGCGGTACTTTACACACCGTAATACTCATCGATACATTGATGTTCTCCAACCAATGGTACATGCATACAATAATGCTCGTCATTGAAGCATACGTATGGCGCCATCTACAGTAAATCTTCAAAATGCTGCTGTAGCTTGTGCAAATATAAAGCGACAATTTGTAAGAGAAGCCTTCCGTGAAAAAGTACCTAAATACAGAGTACCTAAATACGCATCAATCGTGCTAGAGACATCTTTGCAAAATGATATGAAGCTGGCTGGACAGAGGAGCTGTTTGTTTTCAAAAAAGTTATCACCTGGAGAACACATGCACCTATCTTATACGAATTGAGAGATTTAGTTGGAGAGTATATTGATGGAATTTTCTACGAACAAGCATTGACTGATGTTAAAAATAAGGATGTAGAAAACGACGAATTCATTGTTGAAAAGGTGATTCAAACAAAGGGTCGCGGAGCTACGGGACAGCTTCTTGCAAAGGGGGTTGGGTACCCTGAAAAATTCAACTCGTGGATATCAGCTACAGAGCTAAACACTCTACAATAAATAACGAGGACCAGTTTTATCTCCTTTTACCAAGTGATAGTAGTATTAAGTATTTTTCACAGAATACAATCACCTACTTTATCACTCAACTTACACATGAAATTCGACTTCATGGTCGCTGGGTGGTGAGACTCACAGAGATTTAGTTTCCACGATCATTTCTACATGTGAGAGGTGAATCCAGCATGGAAAATCGTATCTCAATATTACTAAAATCAATAGCAGAGAAAATAGGTCTCATTGGAAAATCTACAATTGAAAGTGTTCGAGTAAATGAGTCTGGTAGTATCGATTTAGCCATATCGGAAAATTCTGACAAACCAAGCGAGAATAATATCATTTCAGCTGATGAAGGTTTTAAGCTGGAACTGTTTAAAGGAAAGTAGAAACGCCTTATTACATCATTCTTTCCACCGGGAGTTTACTCGCAAATGGATGACCTCATATATGCTATAAATAATACTCCCGAAATAAATAAGCATGTGGTTGTTAAACAAGAAAAGAGAAACAATCATTATATAACGCTGAAGAAGATATGTAAAGATGATTGTAAGATTGCCACCAAGATCCACCAAGTTTATCAAATGGTCTACCAAGTAAACTTTTTGTGTATAATTGTGTGTTATTATATTCCTATTCTTAATACTTCATTCCGTACAATCGAAATAGATATAAGGGACCATTCAGGAATTGCTGTACCATTTGAGCTTGGCACGTCAACCTTAACACTTCATTTCAAACGGATTGCGTAAACATGAGCCAATACACAGATTACTATACATCTCAAGTCGGAGGTGGAGGCATTTTCAAAATTTACATTGGTTCTCCATTTCAGAGCGGACATGGTATAGGTAGTTTTCTCGGTGGCCTGTTTCGAAGAGCTTTACCATTTCTCACAGATGACTCTCCTATCGATTTTGTAATTCCAGGTCAGGGGGATGAGTACATTGATCTTGCACATACACTTCTAAGTGTAAGAGTCACATTAATCACTCCTAAAAAAACTGCAAAAAATACTTTGAGTGTAAAAGCCGTTGGTCCTGTCAATAATTTACAGCATTCCATGTTTAACCAGTTGGATGTATACTTTAATCAGAAGCCTGTCTCGCCACCAAATAATGCATATGCATACAGAGCGTATATTGAATCTCTGCTCAACTATGGGCCAGCAGCGGAAAAAATTTATCCCACATCAGCATTATGGCTTGACGATACAGCAAGTAAAATATATGACATCACAACGCAGAACCAGGGTCTCGTCGATCGACGACTTATACTGGGTGAAGAAGGAAAAATTGATCTGATTGGTCATTTGCACAGTGATGTTTTTAATCAGCATGAATTTCTCCTGAATGGTGTTGAACTTAGAGTTCGACTGGTGCGTTCTAAGGATGCCTTTTGTCTTATGGATCCTACTAATCAGGCTTATCTTCATATTAAAGAAGCATCTCTTCTTATTCGGCGTGCGAAGATCAGCCCTGGGATTCTGCTTGCACACGCGAAAGCTCTTTCTCAAGGTAGGCCAAGTACCCACTTGCCAGAGTAGAGGTTAAAGCACTCACAATTCATTCTGGTCTTTAAAATTAAACTCTCGATAATGTTATACTCGGTCAACTACCTAAAAGGATCATCATTGGATTTGTCGAAAATGACGCATTCAACGGCCATCGTAGTAAAAATCCCTTTAACTTTAGACACGTATTATCAATCATTTCTCTCTTTACGTAGATGGTATGCAAATTCCGTCAAAGCCTTTGCAACCAGATTTCTCAAAAGGAAAGCTATACATTGATGCTTATCATAATCTGTTTTCCAGAACGGGGATTCATTTTATGAACAAGGGAAGCAATATTGGTCGTTTTGATTACGCAAATGGATACTGCCTCTTTGCATTTGATCTTACTCCTGATCTTTCTGCAAATTTTCAATCACACTGGAATCTCGTTAAACATGGCAGCCTTCGCATTGAGCTCATTTGGTTGTAGTCTCTCCTAAAGGTATCTTCATCCTCACCTCTACTCTTGAATGTAAAACAATGGACTATATAATCGACATACAAGGCTTTCGAGATATAGATGACCAGTTTATACCAAAGGAAGTGGCGGTTGTTGTTGTTGATCATAAATACATAGCCCATTGGATTGTTCTACCGCCATATCTCTTCTCTGAACTTTCTGCATGTTCAAAATCACAAAACAACTGGCTAACCTGTCACTATTATGGAATTGAATGGTTCGATGGAGATATCCCGCTGACGTTTTTATATTCAAACCTGCGAAAAGTTTCCAAAAAGGAATCACAGATTTACACACGTGGTCGGAAAAAGCCTCGCTTTTACAAAAAATCACTATCAGACAAATGATCAATTTAGAATATGTAAACCACCCAGCCTTCAAAAGACTCGATGACAGGGGAGATTTATGCTTTCTCCATGAAGCCAGAAAGGAAGTAATGTTCAGATGTGCTCTCAACAATGCTACGAAATTGCGCCATTGGCTTCGAAAACAACGACAGGAAGCAATTCTTTGTAAACTGTCAAACAGAAAGTGTATGTACGGAAAAACAATAATTGCTATGAATTCAGTTCCAGATGGTGCTGAGGTCAAAACTGAATCTTTAGACAAGACAACTAATTCTAAGCCTTGTCCTTACGAGATTGTTAACATTAAATATGAACAGTCTAGAGATATTGCAGGTAATTCAGATTTTACAAGTACCCACGATTGGTGTATACCCGGCAGATCAAATTCCCAACACCTGGACAAGACCGGTTGCAATAGTGGTTAACAATGATAACAACAATCAGCCTGGTTCCCACTGGATCGGAATCCATATCGACGGAACTGGAAGAGGAACCTACTTTGACAGTTACGGGGTACCGCCTCTTATTCCTCAACATCTTCATCGTCTATGTAGAAACTCCAGCCTCTACAGATGGAACACCAAACAACTGCAGAGTACCTCTTCAGATGTATGCGGTCAGTTTTGTGTCATGTTTCTTCATCATATGTGTAATGGTGGTACTTTACGTCATTTCATTGATATTTTCACGGACAATCTATTAGATAATGATTGCATTGTGGTCAACCTTCACAAAAGACTTTTAGACAAATATAAACTCACAATGGTTAGAGACCCGGATTCTAAACAAGGCGGTAGATGTATTTGCTCACTACGAAATAAAAATCGGTTTAACTCGTGTGTACAATCATGTTCATCAAAACTCGCTACTTTGTACCTTTTGTAAATATCATGCATATATGTATATTGTATAGGTGTTTTTTTTCTTCTCTCATGTTGAATAGTTACTCTTGCCACCTTACAAATGTACTCTTATTCATAGAATAGAATTAAGAATTTAGATGTATTTTTTTCTATGTTTCTCAGGTACTTATATATATATTGCTAGAATTAGGAAACTGTATGTAATTTTTTAAAGAAAATATCCATAAAAAACATATGTAATCAAGAAAATAATGGTTTAATTAATTCACCTGCCCTTTAACTATTTTTTTTTAAATTCCATTAAAAATTTTTTAAATAAATAATTTTTATAATTAAATTTTTTTACTTCAAAACATTGGATTAGATATAAGACGCTCTACTTATTTTCTAATTCTTACTCTCTAACCCTACAATTCCACAGCCTTCACTCCCCACTCAAAATTTCCCATAGTATATATCGTGACGGGTTTCCCCACTCCAAATTCCCCATAGTACAGACCACCTTCCACTCCGAATTCCCCATAGTACAGATCGCCCCCTACTCCAAATTCCGCATAGTACAGATCGACCCCACTCCAAATTTCCCATAGTACAATCACCCCCACTCCAAATTCCCCATAATACAATCACCCCCCGCTCCAAATTCCTCATAGTGGTCGTATTCTACTTATGTATATCGAGATGAAAACATTTTCCACAGAAAATGAGCGCTATGTTCGTTTTGAGGTTCTAAAATTCAACTTTCCATTCATTTCTATAGAAATAAATGGAAAACTGAATTAAGATTTTTCTTTAGTAAATACAGTACCAACATAAATTAATTTATTTTTTAAATATACATTATAGTTTACTTCTATAACGTGTCTTGTAATATAGTTTACTATTGGGGTTATTGGTTGACTTCTACAAATATTTTGTTTAAATATGGATGACAATTTTAATTGTCGTGGTGTATTGTTATTGATGATTTAAATTGAATTTATTATAAGGTATTGGTTACCCTAAGGTATATGCGTCATCCATGGCGAAACATCCAATGAGTTTGAGGAGTACGACAGCCTAACTGCGGAAGAGTTAGCCAGAGCTCTAAAACAGGATCAGGATCTCATGATTGATTTTGAGTACTTAACTAGTAATTTTCCACTATTTAATAGTAGATACTTTACCTCTCAAAACCACTATTTGCTTAGTGAGAATTCACTCACTGAATTAGTAGTTTTTCACTAATTCGTAGTGTCCTACTTCTCGTTAATTCAATCAGTGAAATGTCACTATCAAATAGTGACATTTCACTAATTTAGATTTAGAGAGTTAATACCCGAATTCCAGTCCTCTTGTTTGCTTACTTTAATGATCAAAACACGTTTGTGATTTTAGGTTTCATATGCTTCTTTTGTTACACCTTAAAATAAGAATACTTTCGTACTTAAATTAAGTATTTGTTTTTTCTGTGTAGAGCAAGTAGTAAGAAACTTTTAATAAGTGTATCTTTTCTGACGATTAAACACCTTTTTCTGGTTGAAAGATTCTGCCTGTGGCGCGGGTGACATCACATTGTACGCAACTGGCTTCACTTGCAAGTCAGAGCGCGCCTAGGGCACGCACCTGTTGGATCTCGTGTTTCGCGATTGATTATATATATATATGTATGTGTGTGTGTGTATCACGCTTCAGACTGTGTCATTGTATATCCCCACATTTTTCTTAGAACTATTAAAATTAAATATCAAACCATCCACAAGTGAAATACTGATTCGTGAATTCTCTTTTGTTTATGCTCCTTCGGCTTTAACGAACAAATTCTCAGCAAGCGTCTCATGATAATAAAGGTTGAAAGAAAATTTTAAGATCTAATTCGGAAACAATTTTTTTACTCAACGTTTTGAGATGCTTTTGAAGTTTGAAATGCTCTTGAAGTAGTCCCAATTTTTTCCGCAGACAATATTCTACTAGACCAATTTATCGACAGATAGAAAGAAGCGCTTAATATGCTCTCTACAACTTCGGAAGAAATTTAACCAAACTAATTAAAACAAAGGTTAGGGGTGAAGCGCGAAAATGTGTATCAGGAAATTCTCACAATAATATAGATAGTTTGATTAATAGTCTGAAGCCTGTTTATTCTTTAAATAAATCGGTTTATCGATTACCAGGTGAATTGGGTAGCATTTATTAATAGGATAACAAAAAAGTAATTTCTTACGCGACTAGAGTTCAGAAAATCAGTTTTTTCATAAAAGAGATAACCAAAATGAAGAAGATGAAACTTTAAAAACAATATTAGAAGCAGACCTCAAAGGGGGTGAACCATGTAATACCTTAAAAATAAGGATATATTTTGTGATTTTTTGGGGATGCAGAATATAACGAATCTTGCCAAAACTTTTATGGTTTATTAAGGCACTTTTGAACTAAAAAATAAATTTTTTCAGTCATAAATAAGCATAACATTTTAAATTATAAGAGCAGATGTTGAACATGTTCAGCCGGAAGTTGTGACATTGCCCGTACTCTAGTTTTTCAAAGATTCCTCTGAAACGAAAAAACAAAAAAGTTTCTTGAAGTTTATGTTCATAGCTTGCGTGTGAACCAACAAATAAATAATAAAAATATTTTTTGACAAAATGGCGTCCGTTTAAAAAAATTGGATTTTCACCCAAAAACTTGCATGAAATTGTTTAAAATATGTTTCTCAGTTCAGAGATGTGTATGCAAGGGTATGCAAGGAGAACTTAATCGATCAAATACTTTTGGAGTTATTTTTCCGGCAATGTTGAAAAATGTGAATCCGAGAAAAACGCGTTTAAAGATTTACATATTGAAAAAAGGCAGCATCGGCAGACTAGCGCGAGGCCTTTTAGAGGTTAAAGAATGCACCTGCGACTCTGAAAATTTACATTATGCTTTTGGGATGACAAGCTTCCATTTAAGCAAAAAAAATCGATTTTTTGAAGCCGTTACATGGGTCGCCCCCCTAAAAAATTGCTTTTTACGAGGACTCAAATCAGAAAGCAAATTAAGATTACGAAAACAAGACTATTTTAAAGTCGCGGTAAATAATGCATAGTAAATTGAAAGAAAAGTACCTGTAACTGCAGCTCTGCGCTCAAGTAGAACCTTATTGGAAAATAAAGAAGAAGCAGCAGTTGAAAATAGGAAAGATAACATCCATCTAGCACAAAACAAAATCATCAAACAAAATGGCGGCCAATAAATAGGCTTAACTCTCGACACAATTGTAAAGATAATAAACGTCAACAATTTAGCAACAGATCTCAACAAAATACAGGCAATCACTTGGGATCGCCTCAGAAAAAACAGGGCCAATGGACCCCTCGTCAAAACCAGAGTCGATGTACTCAACGCCCATAAAACCAGGATCTATGTAAATCTCTAAATCCTAAAAATCTATACAAAATCCACAAATCCAAAAAATTTTAATTATCATCGTATGAGGAATAAATTATGAATTACAAGATTCTTTCGACGACTTAAACACTGAATAGGAATTCGAAATTACGGAAGCAATTGACATTTCTGAAAATACAGACTCAAAAAGTTCAAGGTCTACGGACTCAGATTCTAGAAACCTAAACTTCCACGGGGATCTTGAACCACCAGTAACCATTTCTACAAATTCTAATGCTATTAGTGAAAAATTCAGCAAGAATGAATGCCAGGATTACTCGAAATCAAGAACAAAAACAAAGTGCAAGCAAAAAAGAAATTAGACAAAACAAGCCAAAACATAAAGAAATTTCAGACTCCGAAGAAGAAAATAATGAAAAAGAAGAAGTATAAGTACATTAGAAGCAACCTGTGAATTTCCCAGCGCCATCACCTCCAAAAAAGAGAGATAAGCCACAAAAAAGTTTCACTCAACCAAAATCCATTCCAAAAATCAAATCCGAAAGGAAAGAAAGAAAATGGAATATTTAAATAAAGAAGAAGGTGTAATTAATTCTGATCCTGAATTCACAAAAGATTTATTAAATGGAGCTAAAAATTAAATCTTTCCTCAGATAATTAGGAAAGTAAAAATAATTATCTTTTAGACAAAACGGAAGAAGAATCTTCTGATGAACTCGTACCAGTATTTGTACCAGACACAAACATTGAAACAAAAGATTTATTACTTAGGAAAACGGATGACGAAAACCGTCCGCCACCAGAACCGCCCCCTGGAAAAAGAACTTGCCAACTGGAAACACTAAAGCGGTATACAATATAATCGATTACCGAGATCAAATCACAATACCAAAGGACATTTACGCCTACTGCATTTCTACGACTGGAAAGCCTGGGCTAAATCTCTTTTTGGTTTATACAAAAGAACACCGTCGTGGTCAACCCCGTGCAGAAATTGCCTAACTAATTCCGAGTTCCGATCTGGGCCAGATCGAATTTTACACATGTGGCCGCAACGGGGCAGATGGTGTGGCTCGCATCGCAAGCATGTCGGGTCGAGTTAGGTTAGACAAGATTATGTCAAGTTTTTTTGTTATCGTCGTGACATTGTTTTTCTTTCATAGAACTTAAATTGCCAAAAACAAAAAGTGGATTGCGAGTTCGGAATCACAGAATTGTTGGTGAGATTTCTTATATATGCAATAAAGGCAAAGGTAAACTTTAACTCCTTAAATCAACATCACAATTAATTTTTAGCTTCTGAAGATTTCCAACAATGTATTCGAGAAAGCGTCGCCATTTTGAGCGCATTTACTATTTATGTGAATACAAAAATGTTTTCCAGCTTTTTAGAGTTTTATATTTTGTTGTTGATATTATGAAAATAGAGATTATATTATACCAAATGTATGAATTTTAGGATAAGTAACGTTATAGATTAAATATAATTGAAATTCATTTATGTGTGTGTAATAGCTCTAATCTTGAACATTGTTTGTCAAATCATAATAGTTTTCTTCAAAATGCAAACTCTTATCAATAAATTCAAGCAATACAAACAGATAATGTAATGTAGAATATTGAAAATCAGATATAATGTATAATGATATTTAATGTCGATAGTGGAAAATTTAAAGTTTCGTAAGAAACAGAGTTGAAAAAATATTTATATAACAACTTGTGAAATTTTACTAATTATAGAATTAAAAAATTAAAGGGGCCATATCCAAGCCAGATCGGGCCCCCATTTTGGATGTCCATTTCTGGGCCCAGTCAGGTAGGGCGTTTCATAAAATCTGGTGCTAGACAGATCACCCTATCGGTCGCAAAAACCTATGAAAAAATCCTTAAAAATTATTGCTGGAAAAATATGAAATTAGACATTCAAAAATACATTCAAAATTGTTTAAAATCCTGTGCAGAAATTTTAGTGGGGCGCCGGTTGGGCCCCGATCGGGAAAAATGTGGGCTTGATAGGGCAATCAGTCTAGCGCCAGACCGTGAATGTAACGTCCTACCCGATAGGGCCCAAATATGGGCATCCAAAATAAGGCCCGATCTGGCCCAGATCTGGCTTCTTTAATTTTGTATTTATATCATTGGTAAAATTTCAAAAGATTTTATATTAATATTTTTCCAACTTTGTATTTCACAAAGCTTCAATTTTACAAAACTTTAATTTTTCAATATTCTACGTTATATATCTTCATAGATTATATTTCATTTTCAATATTCTACATTACATTATCTATTTGTATTGCTTGAATTTATCGACAAGAGTTTGCATTTCGAAGAAAACTATTATATGCTTTGACAAAAAATGTTCATTACTTTTGGAAAGAAACGCTGGAAGAAATACAATGTAATTCTTATCATGGACATTGATATTTTTGATTGGTGTTAACTTTTACAAATACATTTTTTTTGAGACCGAAACTTTAAAAAATTGTTTATAAATGTCTGTGATAAGAATTCCATCGTATTTCTTCCAGTATTTATCTCTAAAAGTAACGTAGAACACCGTGAGATGAACATTTTTTTATAAGCAGTAAAAATATCATATTGTTTATGAACAAAATTTAATTTTTTCAAGAAACTAATTTTTTTTTAAATTTTTTTCAGGAGATTAATTCACGACATTGCACCTTCATTTAATCACGCTTTGGCGCGAGAACTAAGATCTCGGTACCCTTGCTTTTAAAGCATAGGTCTCGAAGCTTCTGGCATTAGGCCACGTCCCTATGATCTCAGGTCTCAAATTTTATGCATTTAGACCAGAGAGTCCAAGACTTTAAGGCACGTGAAGATTGTAGCTCTAAAATCACGCGCTTCCATAAATTAATCTCTTGAAATTTCTCTGTGTTAATTTCAGAAAAATATCTTGAAAAAGATAGCTTCAAAAACAATTCGAAATGCTAAGTAGCCCACTTAGAAAAATTGAACATTGACTAAAAGTTCAGGGTCAAACAAAAAAATGTGGTAAGCAGAAAATTCCAAAGTTTTGGATTTCGACTAATCTCGACGAATACTACAACACTATGTAGGCAGCTGTTTTGGCTTCGCCAAATTTTTTGTGTAGCTGTGTACTTATTGATATATTTATCTAGCAATATTTAAATAGAACAGTTGATTTACATATTTAAAGAATACATTTATATAGCAAGTTACAGTGAAACTCTTCTATAGAGCAAATTTTGGGGCTGACGGTGGGTGGGAACTAACTCATTATAGCCCGCTCCGCTTTTTTGTCCATGCTTGAGTGCTTGCCTGAGTGATAGCCGCATATCCCGCTTACCCAGCGCAGCTCCTGTTACATCTACATGCGCCGCCGCCTTAATTCTCGGAAGGGATATAGAAGAGAGGGCTATTGAAGAGTTTCACTGTATATACATTTTTTGTAAAATCTGACGGACGTCCCCGGACTCTTTTTTGAGGGATAATAACAAAACAATTTTATTTTGTTAGGATCGCTTTTCAGCTTTATGTCATTTCGATAAAATAGGTCTCTCTCGTACCGATTCTGCTAGGTAGCACTCAAGAATAATAATGGGAGAGAATTGTAACACACATAACTTCGAAAAAAATACAACAAATTTAGAAAAATTAATTTTTGTCCATTAACCCACAAAAAGTGTGCGGTGTGTACAGTGAAAATATCAACTTATTTCATTTTTTATAAAGTATATTAACGTTTGTTCGTTCCAAAATAAATAAGATTTAAAAAAAATGGCTGAACAATTTATTTAATTTTCGAGCTCTCTAATGGTTGACACATTGATAAGCTTGAAAATCTATACATTAGTCTTCTAACCTTTTTTTAAACCTTATTCATTTTGAAAAATGGTTGACTCTTTCAAAAAATGTTAAAAATCTATGAAAAAAGTGTACTTAGTTTATGATTTGACTGTAGAAATTATAAAAAACCTTTTACCAATTTTTAAATAAATAATTTTCAAAATTATGCAAAAGCCTATTAGTTTAAAATACTTTTTTCGGAGTCTTGTTAGTAACAGAAAACGACATATATGGTCAAAAATTGAATCTCAATTTTGAAAAAATTCGTAAAAACGTCAAAATGAACGCTGAAAGCTTTTTGAAAGTGCTTGAGGCCCCAAAATTTGGGTCCCTCAAAAAATTGTACATGAAACTGTTTAGCTTTCACGGCAACCAACGAGACAAATGCGCACATTCTCGACGCATGTAAATGCTATAGGGTTGACACTTCCACCTCTTCGAGCAGTACGCTGAATCCAGCTGAGTTCAACTGATTTTACTGATTTCCACTACTGAACGCAGTGAATTCACTGCTTTCCACTGAGTTCAGTCTTGAATTCAGTTGACGCCAAATGATTTCGCATGATTTCCCTCTGATTTCCAAGTTTAACTAATGTTAAAAGATTCTATTCATATTAAAAGTCGGAGTCACTGATTTCATTGAGTTCATACTGATTTCTAAGATTTCGATCAAGTTAAATGAGCATTAGAAGCCTTGATTTCTGAGTGAATAGCCCCCCAATTCTCAATAGGGTGATTGGCTTAAATTAGCTCCGTTTCCTAATAAGACTATCATTCATGAAGGAACACGTTACAATTCATACTTATTAGTTTTTGGTAAATTATCCAGGCAACCATTTAGTGAACCTCCAGCAGAAAATGAGAAATTAGAAATCTACGATAATCATCTAACTAAATTAATGACCCGTTTACACGAAAATAGGACAATAGCTAGAGAACAATTAATCACGACAAAAGAAAAAAAGATAATCACAACTAAATAATCATTTGATTTAGAAACGAATTGTTGCATAAATTTTATTATATTAAAACATTATTTAATTGGAATTTCTTTGATTTTTGAATAATCAGCATTGTCCTGTTCAAATTTAGTACTTCATATTTATTCGAAACAATTAATTCTTTAAAATTTTAATCTGCATATTCCACGCAGTTGGACACAACCTAATGTAACCTAAAATTGACAGGTTCACGCTTATTAAAAATTGTTATGTGCGCATCGTATTTTTACCATTGGGTGTGATCTTTTAGGAACTCCACTTCATATTGAATATCAAGCTTTTCATGTGTACATTAACGAATCGTAGATTGCTCATAGAAATTATTTCAGGTGTGTCACCCTACTGAAAATTCCTATATGAGAGCCTATATAGGAACGTACATTAGAACCTATATAGGGTCCTACATAGGATCCTATATGTTTCACCTATAGGTGCCACCCATAGGAAATGGCACAGAATCCTATATAAGTACCTGTATAGGACGTATGTTTCTAAGTGCTCCTGGAGGACCAAAAAAAAAATGTATGCGCCGTCGTAGGTGCCATAGAATACTATTGCGCATCTGGATTTTGTCCCATACAGAAACATATACAGGATCCTATACAGGAATCTATATAAGATTCTTAATAGGATCCAATGTCATTTCCTATAGGTGGCACCTATGGGCGAAACATATATGTTCCTATGTAGGATCCTATACAGGGTCCTATGTAGGTTCCTGTACAGGAATCTATATAGGAATTTTCAGCACAACAGTCTCATTTCAGTCTGTTCAATCAGAATTTTTAAGAATGTGGAATGGCAGATTTAAGGCCATGTGACGAGAGGGTCACGTGACCAAACCTGGTCTCGGTTTTTCTTTCCCAACTTACGTCTAAACAAAATGAGGTATCGCTCTGAAAGTTTAGGAAATGAAAGAGGAGGTAATAAAGTCCATGTCTCTGCATTGTTCCGGTGACAATTTTGAGAAAAAATTTTTTTTGAAGAAAATACTAGTGGAAGTTTTCTTTCCCAACTTACGTCCACACGGAATGAGATAGTGTGTTAAAAATTTGGCACGATAAATAGAAGGCATGCAAGAATTTGTCTCTGGTCCTAAATAGTTAGAATAGTGAAGAAAGTTTTTTTTTAATTTCTGTTTTGGAGAAATACCGACCGTGCTGTCGTCAAACCCTGCCAGCAATTTGCAATGTTGTCAATGGACTAGTTATGAGGTTTATATTTATCAAAGTGAGACAAAACAACAAAAATCGCTCACGAATATTATGCACCAATAATGAAAAAAGTAATGTTTGCACTTGAAATGCAAATAAATATATTTTGTCTGACATACGTATCAGCTGTGTCAAAGCAGCACTGGCGCAACGAGTAGACAATTTCGAACTTTTAGGGGTTTGTGGGTAAGACAGATTGCATGATTACCGTCAGAGAAAGTTAAAAGTCAAATTTCTGTTGTAAAACCTAAATTTGTCCGTCGATAATCATTATTTGCATAAATAAACTTTTTTCTTCCTCCAACTCATTTCAAGGCCACAAATGATCCTTTAATATTTATCAACATTACCCGAAAAAAATTTCCGCGTTATCTAAACTTTTATTTTTCAATATGGGTGAAAAAATATTGATCTTAGGGCTGACTTGATCAGCTGTTACACTCATCACATGGCCTTAAAGCACCGCGCACAGGTATTCGATTAAAAATGTGGCCAACCGATTCCATTTTCATTCTTTCAATCTCCAAATGACAGACACACGATTCAAACCTACCTGTTTTCTGTCGGTTCTTTTTCCTGGGTAAATAGTAAAATACTCCAGATTGCACTTCTCAATAGATCCTATCCAACCAAGAAGAATAGATTTTTATTGTAACTTTCTCACGCGATATATTGAAATGGTTTTATTGTGGCCATTTTTTATTCGAAATACAATTTTTAATTGAAACGATTGCAAGATCCCTAAATGGATAAATAATTTTACAAAGCAGAATACAGTCAAGGACATTATTTTAACAAAAAACCTCGTGGCCATGTTCTTTTTACAATTTTTGATTAAATCTGCAGCAAGATCACCAAGCACTCCTTGCGAAACTCTTAGAACAGGTTTACGAAAAATCTATACTAAAAACAGTAAATAAAAATAAATATAAAATAACAGTAGAATGAATGTGATAAGAACAATGAAATTCATATGATTTAAAAAGAGTGAATTTACCTTCTAAAAACCTGGGAAACTTATTTTCCAGACATGAGATCTAGAGAGAAACTAGAAGTCGCCTGAATGTTGCTTATATTATGGAAAACGGGAATTGAAGTAATCATCAGATATAAATGCGGCTCCCACCAACTAAATTTTACAACACAGTCCCCTCTGTAGGTAGGAGAATCAGGGGCGCACATACCATGTATGAAAAGTAGCAGTTGCTACCCTACCTGGGGGGCGGGGGGGGGGGGGGGGGGGGGGGGGGGGGGGCAAGAGGTTGAGTGGATGCGGTGTGTGTTTGAGTGAGATGGACTGGAAAATTTAGATTTCACTGAAAATAATGCAACTTCGGTTTTATCATTTAATTTGTGAATATCACTTTTTTCAACTTCAGTCTGCTATCGAAAATATAAATTTCTCTAACTATAAATGGCAATTATTAGTTTCGTAGTATATTTATAAATAAAATGGAAAATGTATTTCTTCCTATGGCTGAGGCAATAATACTATTTTCTCGTCTATATCCTAGATTGCCATCGAACTTTTGTAAATATCAATATTATAATGCCAAATTTTACGATCAAGAGTTTCTCCGTGCACCCTTTTTAAAATTTTTACGAAATAATAAAAAAAAATGGTGTTTTTTTCAATTTTCTTTCCGAATTCATTCCATTCAATTTTTGGTAAAAAATTTATCTATTTTAATTAAAAATATAACTATATCTTTAAAAATTTAACTGATCTGCTGTAAATTCAATTGTTTTTTTTCTGGTACAAAATATTCTTTAGTTGAAAATTCTGTTATGTACTCAATTGGGTGAGGAAAATATAAGGGATTGAACACCTTCGTATTCGCGCTTGAATCAATGTTTATTAAATACAGAATTTAATCCTCTCTCTCTCGCTTTTTGTCACGATCTTCACTCTCCGATATGTAAAATTCTGATGTTACTCCTCGGTGACAAACGTCAAGCATCCCTTGACCGTACAGACAGCAGTATCCATTCTCACGTTAGTTGCAAGCGGATTTAGCAAAATATAATTATTCAAAGTCACATTACGTGACAAATTCATTTCTTACATCGAAAATCAACATTAATTTGCAGAAAATTAAATTTTTTATCTAAAAATGTAGCTATTCTATTTTTGGTAAATACTTGTTTTTTTAATTTTAATATTCATTTTTAAAGTTGAAAATTTAAACGATTTTCATAAACTTTGTTTAAAATTATTTCTTCAGTTGCAAATACATCCTTTTCTAATGGAAAATGATTCTTCTTGTTTGAAAATTTATTTCTGGGTTTATAATTTAACATTTTTTTTGAAAATTCGATTTTTTTTAGTTTAAAAATCATTTTCTTATACTGAAAATTTAGCTGTATCATTTTTGGTTAAAAAATTTTCTTTTTTGAAAATGTAACATTTTTGTGGAAAATGTGTTGTTTTATTTTTGCTTGGAAATTGAACTTTCTCTGTTAAAAATTAATCTTTTTTGGAAGAAAATGATTCCTTCTGTTAGAAATTCATCTATTTTAATTCAAAATTAATTTCTTTATTTGAAAATTAATCTTTTGATAAAACTTCTTTCTTATAGGTATAAAAAGGTTGAAAGTGAAACCATACAAAATTTTAAACAAATTGTTACAAGTTTTAGCTATTTTTGAATCGCTTAAAAATTTCTGAATAGCTCCTAAACTTACTCAAATTGGAAAGCACATTTTTTAAACTAACATAAACTTTTGATAAAATTGTGCGACAAAATTGCGCGAAAAGGCTAGATAAGAATTACGTTTTTTATTTGTTCTAAAATTATATATAATATGGCAAAATTGCAAAATTTTCTACACACTCTTTTACACCCCTTTTAAAATTTGCAAGAAAAAAAATGTTGTGTTCTTTTTTCAATTTTCTTTCAGAATTCATCCCATTCCATTTTTGATAAAAAGTATATCTTTTGTAACTAAATATCCAATTATATGTTTAAAAATTTATCTGTTCGGTTTTAAATTCGATTTTTTTTACTTAAAAAAATATTTTCTAGTACTAAAAATTGACCATTCTCAGTTAAAAATTAATCTTTTTTGGTAGAAATGTATTCTTCTTGATCAAAAATGTATTTCCTTGGTTGAAAATTTCTTTTTTGATAAAACTTCTTTTCTTTTCATATAAAATGGTTGAAGTTCATGTATTTTTTTGTAAATTAAACTACTTTGATGAAAAATTGTTGGTTGTCAATTTATGTTTTTAAATGGTAATGTACCCGTTTTTCGTTGAAAATTAGACTATTTTTTGTAGATTTGATTGTTTTTTTATTACATTCTCATCAGAGAAGGTATTAGATTTGTGTAAAATTTGACCCCCCCCCCCTCCAGTTTTTGGCAAAATCCACGTTTTAAGACCCCCCGAATCCGAAAAACAGGTTTTTACGAATGTGTCTGTCTGCTTGCATGGCTGTCTGTATGTTTGTCTGTCTGTCTGCCTGTGAACACGATAACTTTTGAAAAATTTAATATATTAGATTGCCTTCTGGTACACTCGTTTAGTGTCCTAAACTAAAGGTCAAGTTCGTTAGTCAGCCATTTTTGATGAAAATTCAAAAAGTGGGCACATTTTGAATATTTTTGAGACCACTTTTTTCAAAATTCAGAAATTCTCTGTACGGTTATTCATAGTATTCAAAAAGTCAAACAATTGATCCTGATGACATTTTTCAAAAAATCAAAAATTACCTGAGTTATAGCAATTACAAAATTCCAAAAAACACACGAAAATGAACATTTTATGCTAAATAACACACGATATGAAAAAAGTCATTAGAAGAAAAATGTTGCTTTTCGAATATCTTACAAGATTATCATAACAACTTTTTGAATTTTCTTAAAAAATCAAAAATTCAAATTTTGACAGCATACAAAATAATGAAAAATAAAAAAATTACACTTTTCGGCCAAACTGCGCGAAATACGGTAAAAAATGAATACACAAAAAATGAGCATTTAAAAAATATCTACCAATTTGTTATTAGCCACTTTTTGATAGGATGCGTAGGACTTTAATCATGAAAAACGTCATTAATGGTAAAAAAAGTGCCCGCTGCGTGGGCACATTCTTATCACAACTTTTGTCTTTTAATTTATTTTTCGTCTCGTGTGCGGGGTGACAAGAAATTTAACTTTTCATGTTTTTGATGCTACTTTTTATGATTAAAACTAAAAGCAGAACTATCAAAAAATTATTCATGACAAACAAATCATTTTTACATTCTTATAAGAGAAGTTATTAGATTTGTATGAAATTTGACCCCCCTAGTTTTTGTCAAAAGGTCCACGTTTTAAGACCCCCTGAATCCAAAAAACAGGTTTTTACGAATGTGTCTATCTGTATGTCTATCTGTGAGCACGATAACTTTTGAAAAATATTAATCTATTAGATTGGATTTTGGTACACTCTTTTAGTGTCTTAAGCTAAATTCCAAGTTCGTTATTCAGACATTTTGGATAAAAATACTAAAAGTGAGCCCGTTTTGAACAACTTTTTGAATTTTTTCGAAAAATTCCAATTTTGAGCGCACAAAAACTAATAAAAAATAAAAAAAAAACTGCATTTCGTGGTTAAACTATGCAAGATAGGAACAAAAAATTATCAGACAAACATTGTGCACGCAAAAAATATGAGATGAGAATATGCCCGCGATGCGGGCAGATTTTGCAAAATTAATTTTTTTAATGCAAATTTAATTGTTCCATTTTTCGTTAAAAGTGATTCTTTTTCACTTAAAAATTCATTTGTTTTGTTGAAAATTCCATTTTTTATCTGAAAATTTAACTAGTCCATTTTTGGTTTAATGTTTATTGTGTCAGTTTAAAATTCGTTTCTAAAGATGAAAATTGAACAATTTTGTTGACATTTTTTTTCTTGAAAAATTATCTTTTAATTATAAATTTTATCTTCTAACTTCTTTAGTGGCGAATTATTCTTCTTCTTTGAAATTTCATTTGTTTTATTTGAAAATTTATGTAGTTGGTTTAAACTTCGCATTTTTTGGAGGGTTAAAAATTAATTTTTTCTTAACAGTAAAATTAAATATAAACTACAATTTTCAGTTAAAAAATGTATTTTTTTAAAGCCTTTTCTTAGGTGAAATTTGAAACTTTTTAGACTCAAAAATCTGGCCTCCTATATCTATTTAAGTGAAGAAAATTATATTCTTCTCTTTGCAATAAGTCCAATGGTTCTAATGTAATTCGGGATTTCAAAACCCAAATAAATTTGAGGAGCAGCTAGATCGTCATTCATTAAGTCGGGAGAGCTCGCAGACCGGCAAACACAAAAGATACCAAACAATGCAACAATGAAATGGGAAGATGTGACCTTGGTCGACTCGAACAAGCCTACACAAGTTAACTGCACGTGCGCGCGCAAAGAACTTATCGGTGTTAGTTTTCGCACCGTATAGTGTCGATTGTATGTTTCTCGCTCCATCTTAGTGTTTTATTTTACACTGTCCAGTGAAATTTTAAGTTTATACGAGGGTAGTTCAATAAGTCCTTAGAATGAAGTATAAAAACAATTTTTTTTGGTTAAATTTTTTTTTATTTTTCAACATAATCTCCTTGGAGCTCTA
>NC_046660.1:123887876-123892826 GCF_010883055.1 Belonocnema kinseyi | reverse complement strand
ATCTAGTCGGGAGTGGTGCTGACTGAAAACAGATGATTTGGAGCGATTCGCGCGCCATATGTTGGTCATTCTAAGGACTTATTGAACTACCCTCGTATTAAGGTTTTCATATCTCCTCGGTGTAATTCATTAGCATTTTCAACACTGGGAAGTTAAGAGTTCGTAAATTTACCAACTGTACGCCGGAGAAGTGTATTTTAGTAGAAAAAAATGCTTTTTCGCATCAAAATATTGCACCGTATCAATGCAACTTCGCACTTCGGTTTGACATTGTACGAATTTTTTCTAAAAGTGTATAACCGCAGTAACAAATGGTCAAAATAAATACATACACGATATCTCGCTAGAACAATGCGGCACCTTACATATATCAGGAATGATATCATTAGGCCCTAACATTCACATATCGATTTTAAAACTCAATAAAACCTCCCATCTTACACGGAGAAAAATGGATGTTCGGAGAACCTGGCCTTCCTTTTTCGTAACTTTAACCTTAAAATTACGTATGCAATTTCTAATATCATACTTTTCTATCTTCACAAAATTTTAGAGTGTATTTAACAGGGAAAAACTACTTTAGTTGGATTTGGAATATTTTCTTGCATACTAAATTTGATTCCTTAAAGTTTAGGCTTGTTCATCAATTATACCCACTATAGACTCAAAAGGTTATAGATTATCTCAGTCCTCTCTGTCCTGACACACTACATCATCTCCGTTGTTTGTGTTCTGAATTTTAGATGTGTGAGAGTGACCTGTTATTTTACCAAACTTTATACAAAAAATCATAAACGCCTTCCTTGCTGCTAAATTTATTAACAAGAATATGGTAGAATGAATAAGATACATGTACATAAATACAAAAAACATGAGTGCTTATGATTTTTTTTTCTAAAGTTTGCTAAAGTAACAGGTCACTCGTCCACAATAAAAATGCAACTTTTAAATTTGGGATGGCAGTTGGAAAGCTTGACAGATCATAAGTTTTTATAAATTTTGCGTCTGACTTTTGTTTGGTATTTTCAGCAAAAAATGGACGACTTTGTAAAAAATATTCTGGTTAGTTGGAATTGCGATGAGTCAATTCTTAAAACGTTTGAAGGTAAGAATTTACAGATATGATCGAGGATATGATGAAGTTCTGATTTTCTTTCGTTTTATTTTATTTTCATATTTTAGATAATTATTTTGATAAAGAATCTTTCTTTTTATTGGATGATGAAGAAATTCGTCGTTTAATACCAGCAAGTGGACGAAGATTAAAATTTCTGAACAATTTTCACCAGTTGGAATTGGTATTAAAATTTTTTATATTTTCTCTTTGGACTATAATACTCAGTATTCTAAATATTAACTTAATTTTGTAATGCATTATAAAAAACCTAATAAAAAGCTGTGCTTCTCTGATGAATAATCAATTGTATTACGGCGATCGAAATTAAAAGACATTGGTACATAATTAATTGTTATTATGGAGTAAAAACTCAATCACGAATTTTGACACTCAACTTTTCGCTGGAACAAAAGAATTTCAAGAAGATGAATCATCCGCAGAAGTTATTGACGATTCTTCGGTTATACTTGAACTTTCACAAAATGAATTACAGGAAGCACCTCTTAAAAGACCAAAGTTGCTATCGGATATTGAAGTTACCGTTGATGACGAAAGGAATTTCAATGAGGAAAACTGCGATAACACAAGACCATTTGTCTTAGAAAAACCTGCACAACAAAATAATCCTAGTAGGGAAAATCAATTTGAAAGTTTGCTCTTCCCCAAAGTGAGTTTCATTCAATATTCTTTTTATTTTCACTACAAATATATTACATTTGACTTCCATTGCATCATCTTGGACTTTTAATAATTTTTAGGGTCTACAGGAGTACCTAAAATTGACTGTGGATGGGAGAAAAGCGCTTAAAATTGGGGCTACTTTGAATAAAACTTAGACAACGCTTTTAGTACGGTGTGTCGTTGACTACTTGTTTCAAAGTTTTGCTTCGCAGAAAAACACGTACGTTAAATAATATATTTATTAAAAAATATAATATTTACATGGAAATTCAAATTTCTTTACTAAAAAAGTTAATTTTTAGGATTGCAAAAGAAGTTTTCATTCAAGCGGCGAAAGAAATTGTTTTAGCTTATCCCAATGAGCGTGAAGGAGTCTATTTTGTGCCTGGAAAATCAAAAATAAACATACACCTAAAACTTTAAACCATGGAAAATTATGGGGCAGGTACTGTAACACAAAAAGGTGTTTAGATAGTCGAGCTGAAATAGAAGAAAAAGTGGAAGACGAAAGTATTGAGCAAAGTACTTATTCAAAATATAGAAAATTTTTACTTAAAAGATTAGTACTATTTTATTTTTGTAAAAATTAAGCTTTTTTCAGCGCATACTACAGACCAAACAACACAGAAGGCTATATCAGAAGCTCGGGCAGCCTTACAATATGTGAAGAGCAATGTAGATGCGTCGAAAACCTTTCAAGAAAATTGGAATTTATTTTGCTTCGAAACAGGAAAATTCCTAAAACATCGCACAATTTTCGATTATTTAACCGAATTCCCTGTTTTGCGTACACAGTTTGGGTTTGAGCTATTGTTAGAAGAATTTAATTTCGTCTACATGTCAAAAAAGGATGCTTTTTATGCTGCGTGGGAGCATTTATCACATGCTGTAGTTCTCAGTGGGATTTCAAAAGGCAATCTTTCTTAAGGTCTAATTAATAATCCGAATGGTAAGAAAATCAAATAATAATTTATACTTTACATTCGTTTTGAACATGGTATCTTCTCAAAACTTTAATTTTTAAGAAGAGCTAGTAAGGGGTCGTTCATAAACTACGTTACAAATTCTTGGCTATTTTTGACCCCCCATCCCTCTCGTTGACGATTATACTTTTTTATTTACCCCTCATTCCACCCACTAAAGTAAAGTAGCCGGCAGATGACTTCTACCATAAAAGATGAATTTTCAATCTAAAAGGACGACTTTTTAACAAGATAGTTCAATTTTACAACTAAAATGATACATTTTTAAACAAATGATCTAATTTACAAACAAAGAAGATTAAAATTCAACAAAAATAGTTGCATTTCAACCCAATAGATTAATTTTCAAGTCAAAAAGGCGGATGTTAAATTTTGAATTTTAAAACAAACCAAACTAAATTTTCAAACAAAAACATAAATTTCACAGAAAACAGTTGAATTTTCAACGTATGACTTATTGAAAGAAATTAGTTTTCTACCAAATAATAAAGTGGTTAAATTCATAGTTTAATTTTTAATTAAACAGTTGAATTTTCAAGCCAAAAATACAAATCTGTTAGAAGGAAGTTAACTTTTAAGTCGGTAAGGATTAATTTTTACTGAGAAAGTTAATTTTCAATCAAGAAAGATCAATTTAAAGAAAAAGAATTTTTAAATAGTTGAATTCAATCAAAAAAATGAATTTTGAACGAAATTTTTGAATTCTTAAGCAAAAAGATAAATTTTCTACGCAAAATGACTAATTTTCTTTAAAAAGCAGGAATTTTCTAGCAAATTTTTGAATTTTCAAGATGAATTAAAAAAAAAGTTAATTTCCTTACCAAAAGTATGAATTACCCGCAAAATATTTAAATCATCAATGAGATTAATTTTATACTAAAAGAGACACACTTAAAAAAAAATATAAATTTTTAACTTCATCGTCGAATTTTAACCTCAAAAAGATTCACTTTCTATTAAATTTATCAATTTGCAACCAACAGTAGAATAGTTGCACTGAGTTACACTTACCCAACAAAAAATTATTTCAAAAAAAAAATTTTTTTTCAACAAATGTATCAAATTTGTAACCAAATAAATCAATTTTCAACTAAATAAATAAATTTCGAACTAAAATTATGAATATTAAAAAAAAATGTTGAAGAGAAGAGTTCACCAAAAGAGACGAATTTTCATTAAAATATATGAATTTTCAACTGTGAAAGTTGAATTTTGAATCAAGTAGTTGATCTTATAACTAAAGAAGGTCAACTTCCAACCAAAAATTCATTGATTAAAGTTTTACTTGAAAAATCTAATTGTCAATAAAAGAGATGTATCTTCGGCAAAAAAATCAATTTTTAACATAGTAGTTTAATTTGCAACAACTTAGTTAAATTTTTTACTAGGAAATATGACTTTTAAACAAAATAATTGAACTTTCCGAAAATAATTAAATTTTGAGTCAAATAGGAAAACCTTTAACCAGACTTGACGAATTCCGACCCTAAAATACAATAATAAAATTGCTAACCAAAAAAATTAATTTTTAAGCAAAAATAACTGAGTTATCAAATTGGGCTCTATTGATTAAGGTTCGCATTTAAACGAAAAAAACGAGAAAAAAAATTCCTCGAAAACGGGGGAAAAATAGTTCCTTAAAAAAGTGGGAAAGCTAGCCATCGTTCCGGAAATTTTCAAACTTTGTTTAAATTTATCATTATGAAATATAATAAACGTCATCTAAGTTCGTATCGATACTTTCACTGATCCCCTTACTGCAATCCTTGTTTCCGACAGTTTTTCGCGCGACTCCTAATCCCTGAAATTGGAAACGTTGTTTATGAAAGATCACTGACATTGAAAATTAACACTGTATATTGTATTTTTCTTTTTGAAATTTGTTTGTATTAATTTAACGCACGTTTTCCAAAGCTCATCTTTTAATTTTTTACCATTTTCTTCGATATCTTCTACTACCACAGATTTAAATTTAATTCTAGATTTTGTCACTTTGAGGTATCTTCCTCTTATTTTTAACCCAGTCACAGTTCGAAACAATAAAAGCAACAAAAATTACCGACCATCTACGAGGGTAGTTGAATAAGTCCTTAGAATGAAGTATAAAAACAATTTTTTTTGGGTAAATTTTTTTTTTATTTTTCAACATAATCTCCTTGGAGCTCTATA
>NC_046660.1:123881016-123887776 GCF_010883055.1 Belonocnema kinseyi | reverse complement strand
AAATGAAAATGTTTGATTACCGCTCTGAACTCGTTTTTTTCCATTTTTCTTAACGAACAATTTTTTTTTTTCAATTCGTTATAAAAACACGTAAACTCAGAAAATGTGGACTGTGATTGCACCATATATCTAGTCGGGAGTGGTGCTGACTGAAAACAGATGATTTGGAGCGATTCTCGCGCCATTTGTTGGTCATTCTAAGGACTTATTGAACTACCCTCGTACAGAAGAAATGATAGACAGTTTCTTAATCATAGTTCACGTGAGTTATTTACAGAAGCATGTTAAGCGAATAAAATATTTGTCTATCGTTAGGCCAAAAAAATTAATTTAAAAAACTTTATAAACTGAATTATCTTTATACAGAATGAGAATGATTTGGATTTTAAAGTAAAAGAGAGAGAGAGAAGGCCGTAATAGAACGCGGCGATACTCTTCAACCGTTTGTTCTAGCTGTTGGCGATATCAATGCTCTAAAGTCTCTTTATGTTTATGTAGATGGGATGAGATACTGTATGGAAAATCCTGTAAAAGCAATCGACGTTTGCTTCAAGATTTTTTATGCAGTCAATGCTAGTTACCCGACAACCTGCCACTGACTTTTATTCAGCGCTACATTTACAAAATTTTCACTGATTATGACGATTTGAATAGTTGTCAGGAAGAAGTAGCAGTTGATCTCTGCACGTTGGTGCCTAAATTAAAGTAAGTTAAAAAATTTTGCAATTCACCTACTATTCATTTTCTGATTTGCACTGATTGATTTGCTAGATTTCTCATTTCTATTATTTTTCTTTAATAGAGAGATTTTATGGGAAAAAAAACCCCGAAGATGAAATAGTTATATCAAATCTACTCGAGCGTTTTTAAATGAAATCCAAATTCGAAAACGTAACCTCAAAGGAAGTCGAAAGAAATTATATTCTTTACTTAAATGATCTCACTATTCTTATTCCTCTAACTTTTGCGTTAAAACAGTGTTGTCGATACATATTTAAGAAGACATCACAATACTTGTGATACTAATTCTAAACAGAAAAACCTTGTGATTTAAAAGCTTAGTTTATGTATTTATATATGCGTATATATTAAGTCAGTCTATAGTTGCGTCATTGATATTCTGATAACAATTTCAAACTGTATGTAAAATGCGTTGCCACTTGTGCAAATATTTTTGTGAATCGTCTTTGAAAAATTTAGTTTGCCATTGGCGAACTTTTCACAGTCTCGAGGAAATCAATGTGTATGAGTGCACCTTAGAAAAATGTGGAAGGAAATTTTCATCTCTTAAAAGTAACAGTCAATCGTTAAATGCGAAAATTGCTTGCTTTATAAATAACAGGCGTGAATTGAATGATGCTGGAGTACCAAGTACCTCTGAAAATACTTTTTCAAGTGTAAATTCTTCTCCTTACATGATATTGGACAGCAATGATCACCCTTCGAACGATTCTTCTTTACCGAGTACGTCTAATAATTCCTCTGAGCACCAGAGTTTTTCTGAAATAGTAGATTCTCAAATGCAGCGAATGATTACAAATTTCTATAGTAAACCATCAATTCCTAGAAATATCGTGCAATCTGTTGTTGATGAAATGAGTAACTTTGCAAAGGGTTCACTCAAAATTCTCCAGAGTAGAATAGAAGAAATTTTGATAGAAAGTAATATTTTTGTAGTTCGACAAAATGAAATTAAATCTATGTTTCAAGTGATCACTTCCTCACTTGATGGCGTTCGTTCTGAACATCTAAGGTTTAAAAAACCAAGAGAACTTGGTGTCTTAATTGATCCTATTCCGAAAAAGATTGGCGAAGAATTTGAAAATAGGAACGCAAGTGAAGAACCGAAAAATCGATTTGAACAAGTCATTCCATTGCGAAAAGTATTTAAAGCCTTTTTAGAAAACGGTAATACTCTTGACTGTATTCTTGATTACATGAACTCGTTAAGTACTACAACTAATATTATGTCTAATATTATGCAAGGAAAAGTATGAAGGAATAATTGAAGAAAATTGAACGGAAAAGTATGTATGCTCTTATATATGTTTTTCGATGCTTATGAAACTGGAAATACTCTCGGTTCTCACAGCGGTATTCACAACCTTGGAGCTGCTTATGTTTCTTTCCAGTGTATACCGCCTGAATTTCAAAGTAATTTAAAAAATTTATTTGTAGCGATGTTATTTCATTACGACGATCTTAAGAAGTATGGTAATAGAGTCGTTTTTTCAAAATTAGTAAAAGAATTCAATTATTTAGCAGAAGAAGGAATCTTTATTGAAACTAAAAACAAGAAATTATGGATACATTTTATTCTCGCAGTAATCGAAGTTGATAATCAAGGTTTAAATGTAATCTTAGGTTGCAGTGGAAGCTTTTCTGCCACAGTATACTGTTGATTCTGCAAGATGTCAAAGTGTGAGGCAGCGTATGCTACGAAACCTAATAATGCCGTTTTGAGAACCGAGAGCACCTACACCAAAGACGTTGAAAGCAATGATTTTAAAGCAAGTGGTATTAAAGAAGATTGTGTTTTTAGTCAAGTCCGCTACTTTCACTGCACACAGAATTTTATTGCTGACATAATACTTGATCTTCCTGAAGGATTTATGCCACTTGAAGCTGGTTTGATATACCATCAACTTATACTTATTGACAAACTTATAGACTTTCATGTTTTCAACTCTACCTTGAGAAATTTCAATTAACAGTTTGAATCTAATAGGCCCCCGTTAATCAGCATGGACCAGCTAAAAAATAAAACTATAAAAATGTCAGCAGCTGAAATGACCAACTTTTTTAGTTATGCACCAATTATGTTTGGACGCTTTGTGCCAGAAATCAATTAGTTCTGGAAACTATTAATTGATTTACGAGAAATTTTCTGTTCATTATCATGCAAGAATTTTGATACTTATTGGCTTGACTATCTATACAACTTGATTTCTGAAAACCATGAAGGATACGTAGACCTTTTTGGCCAATTAAAGCCCAAGCATCATTTTATGTTGCACTATCGTCTCATAATATTACTGATGGGCCAACTTGCAAATCTATAAGCACTCAGAGGTGAATCTAAGAATAGGGAAGGAAAGTTAACTGCCTATTCAGTATTAACGCGAGTTAAAATTTGTCGTACAATTGCAATGAAACAACAACTAATGTTTTCGAATAGATTATTATCAAAAGAAGGATTCGATTTAGAGTTTTCTACCGTTCGCTTAAAAGAGTTAAACCTGGAAATTAAAAATGATTTAGTCAATAAAACTAGTTATACAATAGATGATTATCTTGCGGCTAAATCTGTTAGCGTTTTTAATACTACGTACAAATGTGATTATACAATCGTGATTGATATCGGCAACGAGTTTCCAATTTTCGGAACAATTAAAGATATATTAGTATGTAAGAAAACTAATAATTTTCTATTTTTTACTGTAAAGTTTACAGAACTCTTTAATTTTGTCAACATTTCGGCTCTTATGAAGTAGTGGCAACATCAGAGAAAAATTTTGTATCGGAATATAATTTAATGCACTATCACACAGTTCTCTTGTATACTCACAGCAACAAAAAAATGTACGTAGTAACCAAAAGTGAAATTGCGTAATCGCTTCGATCGTTTTTGAAGCTAAATTCACATTTCTGGTGTTTTTACTTCTAATATTCCTTGTTATAATTATTCGATTTTTTAACTTGAAATCCTGCTTTGAAGTAAATCTTCCGTCAACTGATGAAAAATATAATCTTAACTGCGAAGTACTATTAGCACTTATAAATATAATTTTCAGTTGCCTGAATAAAATTAATTTTTGTGCTTTCAATTGAAATACAAAATTGCTTATTACTGTTCGATTATTTAATTTGATTATGACTTCAGTTATTGAATTTGCAATCAAATGTGTTTAACAACTTTTCAAATAAATTCTTTTCCCACATTTCGTCCATGCAATAGAGAATCGCTGCTCATTTGTGTGAATTTTGAAGGAAGAAACTAATCACATAATACAGATATAAAAAACAGTTTGCGTCAAAATTATATTTTGTTTAAATGATGAATTAAACCTTTTTGTATTTTCTTCTGATATTGGAAAAGCCTTCAATTTAATCCAAAATAAATCTATTAAGTAGTAGCTCCTTATTTTCCTCTAGAGATATTTGTGAATATTTCAGATATTATCATAATACTTTTTATAAAAAAAAAGGCGTAGCGAAAAGATTTTAATAGTTAATAGTGTAGCTTATTAAGGATATTCGTTTAATAAAATTACAAGAATTACAATTTTTAAACATTTAGAAATGAAAAAAATTAGCTATCATTAATTAAAATCGGATAAATACTTTTGCCTGTCTACACGATGGAACAAAGTTATATCGAGTTTGAGGTTACATTCACACGAATCCATCTCACAAAATCATTAAAAATTTAAAACAAAATTTGAATTGAAGTAACCGTAAATAAGTATTATTTTAAATGTTGATTACAGATGAATCGTCCAGCTTACTTAGCCACTTTTCATTTTTTTATTTTGAATCTAAAATATTAAACATAACCTCAACTTCACGGAATGTTTTGCTATTTTCAAATCGGTTTTTCGTTCATGTACAAACATTAAAGTTTAATTTTAAATTAAGAAATAAGTTAATTAATTCCTTAAATGAGTAGAAATCAGTAAACTAAAATATTTACAGCCGCAATTGGATATAACTATACATGTAATATCTCGGATATTTTAGTTAAATATTTTGGATGTTCCAGAGTAACATCTCACTTTTTAATATCCATAGATGCGAACTTTGAACATCTAAATTGCTGCCATATAGTTAAACATAAAATATGTTAACCCTGAATATCTAGATGTAACGTTTGAACATCAATTTTTCTTCGTGTAGTGTATTGTTAGCAGAAACATTATTAATAAATGGAGATTGCTCGGGAATACAGTACTCTGATCCTTTTGGAATTCGGAATTATCTCATTGATCAAGGAATAGTAAAAATCGCATTAAAGGATTGTTATGCTCCAGTTAATTTAATTACAGCTAAAGTACATTTGCCATCTGCAATCGTGTGTTCTTTTTCTGAAACACACTGTATTAATATGGATGGAGGACAAACATTCTGGGCATCCTTACCAAAAGATATTTGGAAACTTAATAAATACGAAGTTTTATGCGAGGGAGAGTTGCCGGTAAAGTAACAAATATAATTAAATGCATTCCAGTCGCAGTTAATTATCGTAAAACTGAAGAATGTTACATTCATTTACCAGTTTATAGGGGTAATAGAATTCTATTCCTTAAATCACGAACATATATTATAACTTCAAAAATGTATTTCTTGGGAAACACATGGTATCAAATGGTATAAAATGGGGGGGGGGGTCATTAGCGAAGAAAAAATCGGTGCCAAATACTCATTTGCAAGATATCCCATTTCCACCAATTCGCCGCCTCACTCAGGACGAAAAATTCCGCCTATCACAGCGGAGTAGAGGTTCGGGGTGGTGGTGGAAACAAGGCATTTGGAGAATGAGTATTTGCCGCCGAATTTCCCCTCGCTGAAGATTTTTGTCCTACTGTTATGACACCTCTGGTATTAAAATAATCTTTCTTCACTCGCGACTATCGGAATTTATTCCTAAACGGATTTAGACAATTTTCGAGATCACATTACTATGTTTCCCGCGGAAAAACCAATGGTTCTAAACACTTTAGCTCGCGGAATGACGGGCCAATCAACATTAGACTAAGGAAGCTTATTACTGAACAATTTAAAAGAAAAAAACTATGGAGAAAATTGTGCACAATACATGGTAAAAAATATGGATATTATTTTCGAGTTTCGGTACAATTTTTACAGGAATTATTGGCATCAGAATAATTATTAAGGCAATAAAACTTATAATTGATAGTATAATCCACGCCTGGTAAGAAGGAATGAATTGAATTGAATAAATATGTATACAGATATCGTAGAATGTGAACAGTTTTGAATGCTTAATCAATCGCATGTTTGAAATATGCGTTTTAATACCTTTTAACGGGAAAGGATTGTGTCCCATTTCAATTTAATTTAATTCTGTTCAGCGAGTGAAGAGTGGGAACAAAGCAATGCCATTGAATTGCATCAGCTGACCTCGAAAGTTGGAGTCATTTGAATGCTATCTGCCGACTATAATTTTCTAGCAGATGAAAAGTAAATAATTAAGCACACGAAATTCGGCAAATGAAGTCAATTCAATTGCTTTGGTAGAAGTATTATGTTCATAAAGCCAATAATATTGATACATGGTACCAAAATTAGATGACAATTTAATACGTTCTGATGAGTGAAACGTTGGAGGTTACAATTCGAACTGTATATATTCTACTTAAAAATCATGTTTGTTGCAGATTTGTTAAAATAATTGTTAGAATTATAATAAAATAATAATTAAATAAAAATAAATAAAATTATGATTTGTTTTAAATAATTTATTAACAAAATATGTATATTCCAATCGGTTTCGTTATCACGTTTCGACGCTCTTAAGCATTGAAATGATATACTCAAATATACGATAGAAAACCAATGGAAACGTTTCCATTGCAATCAATTCGAACCTTCTTACCGGGCGGTTATGCTCTATCTACGAGTGTAGTTCAATAAGTCTTTAGAATGAAGTATAAAAACAATTTTTTTTGGGTAAATTTTTTTTTATTGTTCAACATAATCTCCTTGGAGCTCTATACACTTGGTCAATCGCTTTTCAAGT
>NC_046660.1:123877553-123880916 GCF_010883055.1 Belonocnema kinseyi | reverse complement strand
CATATATCTAGTTGGGAGTGGTGCTGACTGAAAACAGATGATTTGGAGCGATTCGCGCGCCATTTGTTGGTCATTCTAAGGACTTATTGAACTACCCTCGTACTTTCTTTGGATGGTCTTTCCACCTAATAGGATTTGTTTGGGCCTCTGTCCCTAATTTATTATTACATTCCCAACAGGACGACCTTGGACCTACCGCTCGACAGATCATTGTTGAAAAAGTTAACAACGAAGTAACAACAGAAACAATTATTTACCCACCACTAAGAACACCAAGTAGTATTTTCCATTTTTAAAGTATACACTCAACAAAACCTTTTGAAAAACTTAATCTTGTTTCAAATACAAGAGGAAAACTAGAAATCTACTATGGATGTAGTATTAAAAAGAACTTCACGCATGCACTTCTTTATGAATTTACAGTTGCGTATAAAAATCTCATGTTTAGAAAAATCGATTGTGAGCCCGAAATAACAAAACAAACTGTTGCTCAAGAAACCCAAGAGAACTGCCAAAATATGAAGCCATAATCATAGGAAATCATTTGTTTCCTTTGACCAATATCTTTTCTGAAGTAGAAAAATTTTGCAAATTAAATAGATACTCAAGACATAAATTTTACTATATTTAATATAAAAATATCTCCCACTATCACTCACATTTCTATTTGTAATATAGAAAATTACAGAGAGAATAAATTATGAAACACGAGAATAAAATCAATGATACAGGCAGCACGTAAGCTTTTTCATAACTTGGTTAAATAATTAAGAAAAGACAAGGAAACACAACAGTTCATTTCCTCTTTTCAAAACGTGACCTTAAATACTCAAAAAGGAAACGCTACAATAAATCACCCAATACCTAGAACGTCACAAACGAAGACGAAACCCTTAAATAAAATAGGCAGATCAATAATGCAGTCAATTCGCTACCTCTAAGGAAAAGATATATTCAACACAAATTACCAGTCACAATCATCCCTACGGGATCGGAATCTATGGTTTATACTAAATTCTATAAAAAATGAATGAAATGCGGACACAGACCTCCTAGCCCATATGACATTTTTGCACGTCGGAATTAACTTCAATGTTAAAATAAAGTAAAGCTATCTTCTCATTTTAGGAATCTAAGAAACAGCATGTTATGGACAATCTCATTTATCATTCCCAGTTTAATCTTTTTTCAAACAAGTCAAATAGATAATTATATTCAAACTCCCCTCTCACCAAATTCCTGTATTTTTGTGAACCGTTAGGAAATATTACTTCTTCGTCAAGCGAACATTTTTTCAATTACATAAATATTAAGGAAATAATTAGATTCTGGTAATCCACTAGTTGAAACTTTTGAGGCAATTGCTATACAGGGTGTTCAAAAACTAACGAAATACCTAAATACTTTTCCAGGTATAATATGTTTCAAAAAGGTCAACGTAATTCTTGGAGTAACTTTAACAAGGAATCCAGTGTTGACCTTGAATTTGATCTGGAGCTTTACCTTCAAGGTTATTTCAAGGTCATCTTTGTTTTTAAAACGAAAACTCCTATTTAGACAATGGCAATCGAACTAGCAGAAAATTTCACGTCGAAACATATACTCTGGTCACTGGTCAAAGATGAGCTTGAGCTTGGCATTCAAGGTTATTTCAAAGTCAACTTTGTTTTTTAAAATGGAACACCAGGATTGACCCAGGTATGGGTCGGGTCCAACCTATACTGCTTCGGATCAGGTGTTTACGAAGAAGGTCAAGGTCATTCTTAATGTAACTTTTAATGAGGAATACAGTGGCAACCTTGAATTTGACCTTGAGCTTGAACTTTGAGTTAATTTCAAGGTCAATTCTTTGACATTTTGCGTTATCTTACATTCCTCGTTGAAAGTCACTCCAAGAATGACCTCGACCTTTTTCGTAAACATTTGAGTCGGAGCATTACAGATTGGATCCGACTCATACCTGAGCCAAGACTAAAAACATTCAGCTGAAGTTCAAGGTCATCCTTAACCCATTGCCTGGATAATTAGTTAGATGTATCGTTACTTATTGGACGCCGTGTATATTAAAAAGTCTATTGCATAAGCCATGCTCTCACAAAAAATTGCCATTAAATTGTGCCAGAACGTCAGTATTTAGAGTAAAATTAAAAAAAACAGGCTAAAAAGCTTCAGATTTTTAAAACGACAAACCCTCCCAATTCAAATTCACAAACTCCAAACCCATCCATTGCAAACTCATACACACCAAATCTACATAACCCAAACTCACCAACTTCAAGCCCATGGAATCCAAATATACACGCACCAACCCCACCAACCCCAAACCCTCGAAACCCAAATTTATTTAATCTAAATCCACAACTCCCAAGACTAAAAACCCCGACCACACACCCCAAACTCACACAGACTTAATCAACACAACCCGAACCCTTAAACCCTAAACCTTTAACTTCCAAGCTCACGATCCTCTATCCTACATACTGCATACTCACACACACCAAACCCAAATACCCTTAATCAATGAACCCCAATCCCTTACACTCTAGCCTCAAATACCCCAAACTCACCAACATGAAACCCAAGAATCCCAAACCTACAAACCCACAAATCCACAACTCCAAGTCTAAATTAATACTCATCGAACCTCAAGCTTAAGCCCACAAGTCTCAAGCCCAAAAATCGTATTCCTTCAATCCTTCTCTTATCTGTATTATTCTTGTTGAATTGACTAAAAACAGACTATTAGTTTTCTGTTGTAAAAGTGAAGCGATATGTATGAAAATATTTTGTCTCCGCAGTATATCGTCTGAATTGATCGTCAATTGCTGGTTGATCGTCCATAGTGATAGTTAAACGTCAATCTCTTGTTGTCTGTTCTCTCAGTGAGCTAGCATTTTTATTTCCCCGATGCTATGAAAATAATTTTTCTCTCATCTGTATTATTCTTGGTGAATTTATTGAAAATAGAGTATTAATTTTCTGTCGTAAAAGTGAAGCCATGTACATAAAAATATTTTGTCTCCGATGTATTCGCGGTGGGCACGAAAATGCGAAGCCTGGCGGCTACTGGACGAACTTTTATAAACAGTCTTGTTCTGTTTGTTTACATGCAAAATGTGCGGCTCACGTAGAATAATAACGTGTAATATTTATTAAAAGTGGTGTCAACCCCAGAAGTTTAGTCAAATATATTCACTTTCAGAAAGGTTTCGGAAAGTATTCGGAAAGAGTTCGGAAAGGGCTATGTTAACTTTGCTTCCGTTTCTTTCCGAACGTCGAGCTGTCCCACGAATCTTTCCGAATGTCCCTTTCTCCTACTTCTTTCCGATCAGTGCAGAGTGTCTCTCTGGTTAGCCTTTATTT
>NC_046660.1:123873181-123877453 GCF_010883055.1 Belonocnema kinseyi | reverse complement strand
GAATTTTCGGCACCAGCTGACAAAAACATCATAGCCAAGGAGAATGAAAAGAAAGAGAGGTATCGAGACCTTATAAGAGAGTTGCAACGATTGTACCCGGAAGATTCTGTTAAACTGATCGTCCTTATCATCGGCGCTCTTGGAGGTGCCCAGCTTTCACTTTCTAATAGCCTAAAAAGCATCCCTGCGTGTCAACAATAGGCTAGAACACTTGCGGGAAAAATGCAGAAGGCGGTTGTCCTTGGGTCGCTCCGTGTTCTTAGCGTGCACGAGGCTTTTGCTGGGTCGTCGTATTGATTCCTTTACAGACTGTAACCACCTATCTCACGGTTGTGAGACGTGGTTATGGCTGAAATTTTACCGCGATTTCGCTGGAAGCGGGTGCAATTTTTCAGATTAGCACCCGCTCCCGGCGAAATCCTGCGGTTGTCCTTATGACAAATGTTTAATTATATATATATATATATATACATCACATTTCACATTTATTCAGAAAGAAATCGTAACGAACATAAACAGTGGGACACAGGAGAAAAGTCGGAAAGAATCGGAATAAACTATTGGGACACTGTGTCATTTATTCGGAAAGAAACCGGAAAGGTTCAGAAAGAAGTAAATGGAGTGGGACACTTCGCAAAAGTTCGGAAAGGCATCGGAAATCGTAAGCGTTCGGAAAAAAACGAAAGCAAAGTTCATATAGAAATCGGGAAGGTACTTTCTTTCCAAATCTTCTGCTAGTGCTAGGATGCTAGGACAAAATAATTCGCGACTGATCATAATGTAATTTTATTTGTTATGAAAATTTGTAGTTTCTTATAAAAGTGGTAAATTCATTAACTTTTTTGTTAACGTTAATCTTTTTTCAAGGAAAAAGATTTCCTCCTTTTAAACAAAAAAAATACCTTTTTTCGAAGAAAAAACCCCCGATTTCCCTTAAAATTAAGCTGCTGAGCCACTGTGATCTCTGCAGTTTATGAAGACTTGTTAATTATTATTTTAACTATAAAAACATGACTTTTTGATTAGAAATTTCAAATATTGCGAACTTGATAGGTACATTATTCTAGAAATGGTTGAAAATAACAATTACGAAGATTTCACAATAAATTCAGAAGATTATATTAGGAGATGTCACGAATTTACACAATATATCAAGAGTGGCTACTTCGTCGTGATTATTAAAATTTATTATGGGTTACATTTCAGAAAGGAGTATGTAATAAAGTATATCAACATAGACAGAAAAGTTTATTCGAAAACTTGTTGAGTAAAATTGATCGTTTCAATTTTGAGGTTCTAGGAGCTTATCCACGCAACAGCCCCAATTTCAAATTGAAATATATATGAATTTATCTACAGAGATTTTACATATATTGAGTATTTGAATTTAATATACTAACAAATCTATGTAAATATGTACCTTTTCAAGTATAATAATACCGCTACAACATGTTTGCAACTCGCAGACTGGCCAGCTTTGCAGGGGCGAATAATCATTTCCTCTTTGTCTATTTTTTGTAAAAGAAATCGTAGCGATCCTTCAATTTTGTGAGGAAACGATGTCAATGCACTAGTTTGCAATACAAGACCTGTAATTTTCATTTTATTACCGGTCCTTGCAGTGCAACCAAAAGCACTACTTGTCCTGCTTTTAAAACCGCTTCTCCTTCTATCATGTTGCGGCTGTTAAATATTCCATACAAAAATTCACAAATTTCTAATCATTTTAGGTACCTCACGTTCATTAAAAATTCTTTCTATTTAAATAATATTAATTATTAGGGTACGTCACAGTGTAAACATTCAAACTTGCCTGCTTTCAAACCACGTAACCCGAACATATGGATGCGATTGCAGCGCCTCTGTAGGTCGTGCCCACCGCGAATATCGGCTGAGTTGATCGTCAAATGTTTATAGTTCATAGTTACAGTTAAAAGTCAGTCTCTTGTTCTCTATTCGGTCGGGGAGTTTAAACTTGGGATATTTGGTTTTGACTTCTATAGACTTAATTTTTTCGTTAGTTTAGATTACACATAGCTTTAAATCAGTTCTGTTGCATAAAGGTGATAAATAAGCAACACTTCTTAACTTATTCCAAAAGTTTGAAAGAGAGCTACGATGATATTCGATGTTTGCTTTTTAAACTAAAATATGATGAACACAACTGGCAAATATGTGGAGATTCGAAAATAATAACCATAATTCTTGGACAACAGAATGGGTTGTTTGAAATTTTCTTGTTTCCTATGTGCATAGGATAGCCGTGATCATCAAAATCATTATGTAAAAAAAGATTGGGTGGTTCAGCAAATTTTGGTATCCGGTTCAAAAAATGTTTTAAATGATCCTTTAATAAATAGTTCAAGAATACTTTTATGACAATTGCATATATAACTAGGTTTGACAAAACAATTTATTAAAGTAATTAAATCGAATAGCAGTATTGCTTTCAAGTACCTCTTCATCAAATTCCCAAATTTATCTGAAGGAAAAATTGACGAGGGAGTTTTAGATGGGCCACAGGTGAGAACTCTTATAAAAGACAAAGAGTTTAAAAAAGAATGATAACTCTTGAACTTTCTGATTGGAAAGGTTTCAAAAATGTTGTTTCTAAATTTTAAGGCAATAATAAAGATCCAAATCAAAAAGAAGTTGTTGATAAAATGCTGGATGTGTATATAAATTTGAAATGTTTGATGAACTTTAAGATTCATTACCTTCATTCCCATCTTGATTTTACCCGGAAAATCTTGGGGACTATGAAAAATATATTGGGGAAAAGTAACGCGAATGATTTCATCAGGATCTTAAGATCTCCTGGAGTTTAAAACGTGAAACTAAAATAAGACATAACCGAGGACCTATTCAAAGATCTTTGCAAAATAAAAAAACACGTTATTAAGGAAAAAAAGAATTAACATTTGGGAACAATTGTCCTGAGAGACAAGGGGACTCACGCTAAAAAAGCAAACCAGTCGTAAGTCATTAAAGGTATTGGGTTTGTAAGGTTACAAAATAAAGTTGTAAATATACAGTGGCATCACTTGCTCCCGCCAAAAAGACGAATTATCTACAAAAATTTTTGCCAATTTTTTAAAACAAAATGATACATTTTCAACCAAAAAGATTAAATTCCTACCAAACAAGGTCAATTTCCAAAAAAATATATGAACTTTCAACAAAATTATTCAATTTTATGGTCAAAAAGAGTATCATCTACAAAAAAGCTGAATTTTTAATCCAAAAATATGATTTTTCAACCAAAATTTTAATTGGCGAACAAATAGTTTAACTTTCACTTACAGTTGAAGTACTTATTAAAAAAATTAATTTTTTCTTATTGAGGATTCATAATGATTGTTGAAAATTAAACTATTTGCCTTCAAATTAAATTTTTTGTTAAAAATTTTACTTTTTTGTTAAAATTGCATCTTTGGGCGTTAAAAGTCAACAATTTGAAAGAAAGTTAAGCTATTTGGTCGACAATTAAAATTTTGGTAGAAAATCATATTTTTGGGTTAAAAATTCAGCTTTTTTGTAGATGATACTCTTTTTGACTTTAAAATTAAATAATTTTGTTGAAAGTTCATATATTTTGTTGGATTGACCTTGTTTGGTAGAAATTTAATCTTTTTGGTTGAAAATGTATCATTTTTGGTCAAAAATGCAATTGTTTGGTTGAAATATGATCTGCGTACATCTTCTTGGGCTTAAAAGTCGATTATTTCACTGAGAGTTAAATTACTTTGTACAAAAATGCTGTGATTTTCAACAAGGTTTTATAATTATGGATAAAAATTTAACTATTTGGTTGAAAGTTTAACTCTTTGATGGAAAACTCATATTTTTCGCTGCAAAAAATCAACTTTTTGTAGATAATTTGTTTTCTTGACGTTAAAATTAAATAATTTCGTTAAAAATTCATGTATTTTGTTTGAAATTTGTCTTTTTTTTATATCATTAATTTTCTTTTTCGAAAATTCATGTTATTGGTTGAGAATTTAACAACTTTCTTGAAAATTTATTTTTTCGATAAAAATTTTTTTTTATCTGAAAATGTAACTATTCTAGGATTGATTAAAAATTAATCGTTTTTATCTGGAAATTGAACTATTCAATTTTTGGTTGAAACTTTATCCTGTACATTGTATTAGCTAAAACACCAATTACTTGATAGAAAATTAATTTAATTTGTTAAAAAGTAAACTTTTTGGTTGAAAATTGATATATTTTGTTAATTAGATTTTTTCCTAAAATTAAAAAAACTGCAAA
>NC_046660.1:123871513-123873081 GCF_010883055.1 Belonocnema kinseyi | reverse complement strand
ACACTAGCCTAGCAAGGGAGTTGTTCATCTCCGGAGAGTCGTGGGACCGGTACCTCTAGAGAAAAAGGTTTTCTCTAAGTACTTACGGCTGTTGCTCTTGGTAGTTCGTAACCCACCTTAAACTGTAGGTCCCCCTTCCACCACCAAGTAAGTGTGTGGAGGGTGTGTAAAGAAATAGAGAAGGTGTAAGGAAAATGTAAACCCTTAGGGGACACATTAGAAGCTTCCACTCAATATATATATATACATATATATATTTATATAATAGACTTATTTAAATCTTGATCCGCATTTGAAACAAATTAAAGATATTGGTGATTTTGCAATTCATCTCATTTGGATTAAAACTCAATTACTTGATTGAAAAATTAATTATTTTTTTAAAAATATGACTATTTTGTAAAAAGTCCCCTTTTCTAACAAAAGTTCAACTACTTTGTTAAAAATTTTATTTCTTGTATTTGAAGGTTCATCTCTTTCATTGAAAATACATTTTTGAAACTGACAATTAATCTATACCATTTCTGGTTACAAAATCACGCATTTTGTTAACAATTCGTCTTTCTTTGTAGAAAGTAAATTGCTTTATGGAAAATTTATACATTTTGATTAAAAATTACATTTTTCGGTTGAATTATCAACTGTAAATATTTTTTGGTTGCAAAGTCGTTTTGTTGTAAATGCAACTATATTGTTAAAAATTAAAATCATAATTTTTGGGTGGAAAATTCGATTATTCACTTAAAGTTGAACTACTTATTAAAAAAATTAATTTTTTCTTATTAAAGATTCAGAATTATAGTTGAAAATTCATCTATTTGCCTTTAAATTAGGTTAAAAATCAGCTTTTTTGTAGATAATACTCTTTTTGACTTTAAAATTTTAAAATTTATTAAAATTAAATTGACCTTTTTTAGTAGAAATTTAATCATTTTGGTTGAAAATGTATCATTTTTGTTCAAAAATGCAATTGCTTGGTTAAAATATGAACTGTACATCTTCTTAGGTTTAAAAGTCGATTCTTCACTAAGAGTTGAACTACTTTGTAAAAAAAGACTTTTTTTTAATAAGGTTTTATAATTATAGTTGAAAATTTAACTATTTGGTTGAAAGTTTAACTCTTGGATTGAAAACTCATATTTTCCGCTTAAGAAATTCAACTTTTTGTAGATAATTCGTCTTTTTGACTTTAAAATTAAATAATTTTGTTGAAAATTGATATATTTTGTTTGAAATTTGTCTTTTTCATAGAACATTAATCTTCTTGGTCAAAAATTCACCTTTTTCCTTGAAAATTTAACAATTTTGTTGAAAATTCGTTTTTTTCCTTGTTCAATTAAATTTTTTAACGCAGCTTTTATCTGGAAATTGAACTATTCAATTTTTGGTTAAAGTGTATCCTGTAAATGAGCTGAATATAAAGTTTAAACGCTACAATTTTAATTTAAAAAAAGATTCAGAATTTCTTTAAAACTTGAAATTATTTCAAATAATTTGAAACACGATTTAGACTTTTGCAGATTTAAAAAAAAAGCTTTTTGAGAATTGTACAGTATTTAAAAAGAATA
>NC_046660.1:123870262-123871413 GCF_010883055.1 Belonocnema kinseyi | reverse complement strand
ACAGAGCCGCATTCAGGATGTAACATCTATAAAGGTTACTCTCCGAAGCAGATACAAACGTCTCATCCGACAGATTTGGTCTTCCGAACTGTCGGCGAGGAAAAAAGTATCTGCAACGAACATGTTTGCCGTCCCGGTACTACTCTATTCATTCGGAGTAGTTCCATGGACGAAGAACGAGCTCAGATCTATTGATATCGGGACAAGAAAGGTTATGCGCATGAACAAAAGCATGCATCTTAAGTCTTCCGTTCCGCGACTGTACATCTCACGCCGTCAAGGGGGTCGCGGAATATTGAGTCTTGAATGTCTTCACAACAGGATTATTATGGGTACAGCACATAGAGTTGCAAATGGAAGAGACCCTCTTCTTAAAATGGTCAGGAATCACGAAGAAGTGGGCAAAGGAGCATTTCTATACAAAGCAGCGGAGGAGGCTGCTGAAACAGTCGGACTTGACTTCAGTATTAGGGATGAGCAAAATGAATCAAATCTAATCTATTTGCTTTACTTAAGTAGGGGAAAGTGGGGAATTGTGGGTCACCGCCATCTTTCGTTGGTATGTCGAGTTGTATAGTGAGACACAAATGTAAAAGTCTTCTTTGACCACAAGCATATTTTTACGCTTGTAGTTGACCAGTGTATACGTCTCTAGTGTGCTGTGCAATACTAGGCTAAAAACAAATTTGTTCAAGAACGTATGTGTGTTTTTCTCGTGCATCGATCTCCAACGCATCGTACGTGTCAACTGAGGTAAATATGCTGATAATCATCTTTTTAGATTAGCATTCCAATATACAAAAGGAATTTCACATGAAATTCTGTCGAGTCATAACCAAGCCGCCATATGTTCAAACATAGCTTGTGGGGAATCATGGGCCACTTTTTGTGGGGAATTATGGGCCACCAGTGTTTCGACATTTTTGACATACATACACATTGTTATTGTTTATTCATTATGTTTTATTCAAAATTAAGGCTGTAATTTGAAAAATGAATAGGTCGCTAAATTGTTTTTTTTGGTACTTTCCAGCCACTATGCCACATTTCTATGGCAAACATGAGAAGAACATTGACTTTCCTGCTGTTTTGGAGGCTATTAAGCTGATCAAAATTAGTCACAATTCCATCCGTGCCGTTGCTAAATCCAC
>NC_046660.1:123862045-123870162 GCF_010883055.1 Belonocnema kinseyi | reverse complement strand
GCCAAAATCGCGCGAAAGCATTTTGCAAAGAAAATGTCGATGCCTTTTTCGTCAACCTTCGTTTCGTGCTCAATTCAACGTCGTTTGAGCCCCATCGAATTTGGAATATGGATGAAACCGGGTTGCCCATTGTTCCCAACAAAGTCATTAAAGTTATTGTCCGAAAAGGTAAAAAACGAATAGGCACGTCTACATCCGCCGAGAGAGGAACCAATGTGTCGATGGCGTTGGCGGTTAGTGCGAGTGGTTACTCGATTCCACCTTTTTTTATTTTCCCACGGAAAAACTGGAAAGCAATATACATGACCCACGCAACTCATGGAGCACAAGGCGTAGCGAATGGCAGTGGATGAATGCCATCCGAGATATTTTTGACATATATGGATCACTTCATTAAATTCTCAGGTGCTTCTGCCGGCTCACCCACACTTTTGCTGCTGGACAATCATACGTCACATTTGTCCATTGACGTTATTGATAAGGCCCTTGCACATGGCATCACAATGCTATCGTTCCCTCCGTATTGCACACATCGTATGCAGCCGTTAGATGTCACTGTTTTCGGTTCGTTAAAAACGACTCACGCCCAAAAGCATGATGATTGGAAGCGCGCCAACGTTGGGGTACTTTTCGATCTTCACCATGTTCCGCTCATTATTGACAAATGTCTCGATATTGCCGTCACACCAAAAAACATCAAAAGCGGCTTCAGAGCATGTGGAATTTTCCCGTTTGATGCAAACGCGTTCACCGAGGTTGACTTTATTGCTTCAAAAGTTAGTGGTGAGGGTCAACAGAGTGGCAGTGATGAAGAAAGTGCGAATGAACAACACATCATTACTGTAACTGATGGTGAAATCGAGACGGCTGCGAATAAAACAGTCACAACTTCTGAGTCTTTGGCAGTGGCTACCACATCTAGTGCCACCTCTTCGGCTTTTTAAAAAAAAACGTTGCAAGAAACTGGACCACTAAGATAGGGAACACCAGCCCAAAAGTCCAATCCTGGTCGCAAGCCTATGAAAAGCGCCATTTTAACATCGCCAACAGTTGTCACTGATTTGCGTCAGAAAGCTGACTTTAAGCGCAAGAAGTTAGAAAAAGAAGAGGAAGAAAAAAAGAAAGCAGAAGAGATCGCAGCGCCAAAAAAGCGCAAAACACGATCACAACCAGCACGGCGTGATTCTTCGGATGACGACGACGATGTTGACTTCTGCGTCCTTTGCTTGGAATTAATGCCGAAGAAACTGACGAAAAATAATTCAATAAAATGCATCGAATGTGGTCGAGATGTTCTCGCCCGGGTTGAAGTCTGGTACAGAGGGTTTCATTTTTGCATGCCAAGACAGTGTCATTTCTACCTTAACATACCGTGGCCACATTTTGAGCCAAGACATTCCCGATGATAGCTGCAGGTCGTGCCATGCACACCCCGAGCATTTAGCTCACATACTATCTAGTTGTCCAACACACGCGGGAACGACCTTCATTCAAAGGCACAATGCGGCACTAAGAGTACTTTATTACCATCTCTGTCACTCCTACAGCATTCACCTTAATATCGCTCCTCTAAATGCTCCTAGGGAAACTGAGTCAATTGTCGAGAATGGGAAGTTCCGCATATACTGGAACTTTATATTCTCGACAATTGTTTCTGTTGCTCACTTCCAGGGCGCGCAATTTTCGCTTATTCATTTTTTCGTATCTTGCATAGTTTGACCAAAAAATGGAATTTTTGAATTTTTCATAATTTTTGGTACAATCAAATTTGGAATTTTTAACTATTCGACCAAATTAAAAAGTTGTTATCATAAGATTGTAGGGCTTTCAAAAAGCAACGTTTTTCTTTTCGTAGCTTTTTTTCATATCGTGCGTTGTTTGGCTTAAAATGTTCATTTTAGTTGGTTTTTTTGGTTTTTTAAAATGCTCTAACTCTGATAATTTTGTTTTTACAGAAAAAAGTAATAGTGATAAATTGTTTGAGTTTCTGAATACTATGAATAATTGTTCATAGAATTTTGAAATCTTGAACAAATGTGGTTTCGAAAATTTTTGGTACTATCAAATTTTGAATTTTCAACTTTTTAAGAAAAATCAAAAAGGTGTTTAAACAATCTTGTGGGTTATTGGAAAAGAAAAATTTTTTTCTTTGGACTTTTTTCATATCATGCGTTATTTGGCTTAAAATGTTGATTTTCGTGTGTTTTTCGAAATTTTGTAAATGCTAGTACTGTGGTAAATTTTAGTTTTATAAAGAAAAGTCATTAGGATAAATAATTCGTCTGATTGAATACTATGAATATCCGTACAGAAAACTTTGAATTAAAAAAAAGTGGTATCAAAAATGTTCAAAACACGCTCACTTTTTGAATTATCACCCAAATTGTTGGTTAACGAACTTGACCTTTATTTTAGGACAGTAAAAGAGTACACCAAAGGCCAATCCAATCTGTCAATTCTTTCGAAAGTTGTCGTACTAACAAACTAAGAATCTACAGACACACGCACAAACACACAGACAGACACATTCGTAAAAACCTATTTTTCGGCTTCAGGGGGTCTTAAAACGTGGACATTTGAAAAAACAGAGGGGGGGGGGGGTTCAAATTTTACACAAATCTAATATCTTCTCTCGATGAGAATGTAAAAATTCATTAATTTGCCGTGAATAATAATTTGATACTGCTGACTTGGGATTGTCCAGCTACGCAAGGAAGTACATAATATTCTCCAGCCAATTAAGGCAAGACTTTAGATTGCCCAGCTAATCAAGGAAAGGCTTTGAATTGCCCAGATAATAAAGGAAAGACTTTTTATCGCCCAGCTAGTCAAGGCAAGACTTATTGAAACGTTCGCGCTTCATGTCAAACGATCGTTGAAGCGACTTTCGTTTATGACTGTAGGTTCATTATCATTTCTTTTCAAAGACCAGCAATAGTCGGCCATCATTCTTACATTGCACCGACCTTAATAATGTTGCTCTTTTTGGTGAAAGTCTTGCTGAAAGCGTTCGCCCAATTTCTTTAGTGAATGCTCCAAAATTTTCTGGGAAAGAATCCAAATGAGATTTGAGAAAACGTAATTTCATACTCATCAAACAACCTAATCTTTCAAAATTCTTTAACATACTAGATACAATAGTTCTAAACTCTGGATCTCGATTGTTCCCTAAACATTTCTGTACAACATCTTTGAAACTCAACCATGCATCCTTTTCAATAGATGTCATGGTTTTGATAAAGTCATCATCTTTGATAAGTTTTCTTATATCAGGCCCAACAAAAATACTTTCCTTCTGTTAACAAGACTTTCATAAACAACATTATACTGGCTAACTGACCACTCTAATCTGTCTGGCCCCCAACGTTTTTAAACTGCTGTAAAAAGTTTAATTTTTGATATTTTTGTCAAGAAGTTTTTTGGGTATTCTTTAACATCTCTTCTAAAGAATCAATCGGTGTAGTAACTTAAATTTTATTTTTAACACTTTGGAAAACAATGAAAAATTCATGGAATGTACGGATTTTTATATTCGTTCAAAAATGGTCTGGGGTACAATGGACCCCCAGAGAATCTTCAGTATCATTAGGATCGTCAGTATCCATTGATTCGTGAGTTGATCGGTTACTTTTGTTTTCAGAGTGATTTATAATACCAATCTTGGCTGAACAGTAACGTGGAAATTCTAAAACTCACTATATACAAAAATCACGATCGACACGAAATGTAACCGCTCGACAGATTTCAAATACAAAAAAAATGTTATCACCTACGTATCCAACCATTAGCCCGTCACTCAAACGGGATCTCTAACACAGAAAGATTTGTAGCAAAAAACGAATTTCATCACCTACGCAAAGCACGTCATAAAAGCGTCGCCCGCTCAGTGAGCCAGCTAGGGACCGAAGACTGTCTGCGCCGTAGAACGGCGCGTACATACAGCGAATGTGAACATTAGAATGCGCACAGAGTGCGCAGTAGCATTCCGCGCAGTCCGTCTTCTTCTCTTGTTTTATCAATGTGCGAGTTTGGTTCCAAACGACTGCACGCTTTTTTCTTGGTATTTTGTGCGGAATCCTTTGTTCTTTTCTAAAGCCCTAAATTGTGGCCACCATATTGGATCTTCTAGCGGTTATGACAAAAACCTGACACCGGCAATAGAAAGAGCACCCTCGAAAACCCTAAGACGATATTTTGAAGAAAAAATATCGTACTGTCAGCAATAGAGAATGCGTTGTATAAATCTGAAAACCTCAGCGTAATGGGTTTAAACGCTAAAATAAAAAATTTCAAATTACAATATTTTGGTGAAAAATCAAGATATCCTAATAAATCCAAGTAGGTTTGAAAGGGGACGATTAGTACATTCAAATTCCAAATTAGCTTTTGTCGTAGAAATTTTTCTTGTTCGGTTAAATAACATCAAAAACAGCTAAAAAACTCGTTTTTTGCACTTTTAGGTTAGGATATCTTGAAAACCTGTCGTACAGGAGCAATTTTGAGCTCGGATTCGGTTTCAGCGCATAAAAATCTTTCGGAAACGTTAGGGCTGGTCTCGGGCTTTAAAATTTGTCTGTCTGTGTAATAAATGTTAGTTTGTAAGTCAAAGCCTAAAATCTAAAGTATTTGTAGAACATTCAAATTCTCGGAATTGATTGTGGAAATGAATTGTGTTTGCAATCGAGTTTGTGAGTGTGTGAGTATTCTTAAAATTGCAATAATATCGACCATCAGAATCATTAAAATACCAATGGACGCAACCCTTAACACAATCTTAGAAACTGGGGATCTGTATTCTGAGTAGTCTTACAATTGGTATCAGAGAGTACGAAACCATCCACTGGATTCAATAAATAAAAACTAATATTGGAAACTGCAGTTCTAAATTCTCTTTATATAAACAGCCTCTGACACCACTTACCCCACTCAAACGGATAATTAAAACACAATCCAAACAAAAACCTGAGTAAAAATCATTTTTTCTGTCCTCGGGGATCTCCAAACGTGGAGATTTTATGAAATCCACGAAACTTAATTTAAACATAAAACCAATACCTGTTCATTTAAATAAGAATATAAAAATCAACGTAGAAATATATACGCAAATTGTGGTAAAATTCGGGTGATATTTCAAAAAAATCTACTTAGACTTCGACGTGATTTTGCATGTAGGACGTTAAAAGGGGTCAGTAGGTCAGGGGTCAGGTTCTTATTTTCAAAGATTGCATTTTTTCACGCTACGTTTCAGTTTGGTTCCATTTTATGTAAAAATATTTTGTGTAAAATTTGAGCCAAATCGGACTAAGGGAAACGGTGCACCTAAGCTCTTGAAAATCAAAAATCATTCAATTAAACATCAATTTTATTTTTTTAGATTTGCAAAATTTTAATAATGTACAAAAAATTCTCGTACATGAGTTGTAGGTCTATTAAAAATTCACATATTATTACCCAAGTAAAAATAATTGTTCTTGGCTAAGTCTTCATCTAAGACATAGCGAACTTATAGAAAAGACGTTTGTGTAAATCTCGCCCCTGGCAGCGAAGGAGACTTTACTTTTGGTCTTGAGTCAAAATTTTTCGTCTCCAAGCCGAACTCAAGGACATCGACAACAAAACGTTCTAAAGACCTCCGAAGTTCATCACTAATCCGCTTTAAATATTACAAAATGTTTATATTATTTATCTCCAAAGTATTCATTCTGTATGCCTTAGTATTTTTTATGAACTTCGATAGTTATGTTTTTTGGTTGGTAAATATAAGAATGTTATCTTTTTTTCCTATCGCCAACAGTTCATTAGATACTTGTAGACAATCACAGTTTTCCTTTTTTAACGGAAAATTTTATATGCCTGTAGTTATTGAGACTGATAGGTTTCAAATTTTGAATGAGCAAATCATTTATTACAAAATTACAAGTTCAATCGGTCGTAAAATTGTAATTCTTAGCAGATATCAACTGCTTGGCCCCCGCCTATCTACCTTATTCCTGGAAATCACAGGCCCTGCCAGTGGAGTCCATAGTTGTGTAGAGGTCGCAGTATAATGGAAAAAAATGTACAAACGAAAACTTTCGTAATGTTGACCCTAGAAAACCATATTAAATCTCAGTAATAAATTCAAGACTTACATTTTCGACTACTAAATCTTGCCCTTGGCCGCCAGAGAGACATAGCCAGCCGTCTTGGAGACAAACTCAAGACGAGATATTTTTAGTCGGGTATGCACCACTTTTTCTCGTATGAGTAACATTTTCCGAGAAAATTGCGAAAATTATTTGTTTTTACTGCAAATATTGACGATTAGCCAAAGACCCTTTTTTATAACCTAGAAACTTTTGGTGATAATCACTCACAATCTGAAGCACATACTGTTTCTATTATTCGTTTTTCGTAAAAAAATAATTCATAATACGCTTTCATTAGCTTGATGCCTCCCGCAGCCGAAACATTTATAATTTTCAATTTATTTCCTAACTCCAGTCCTTTAACAAAACTTTAATTTTCGGGCCACGTCGACGGTACAGTCCTAAGGAATTCATAATTAAAGGTAAATCTTTCGAAAAATCGTTTAGTGCCGGCAGAAACGAATTGCTCAATTCAATTTTTAATAATTTTTGGGATTTCATCGATTTTTACGCTTATATGCTTCATATTTTCATTTGATGATTCTGTTTCTCGATTCAAAGCATTGAGAATTTTCATTTTTGATTCTGATGACAATTTTGGATGAAAGAAAGCTAATTTGACGGTTTCGCAGCTTAGATGTTATAAATAACACATTAGTTTTTTAATGCAACACCAGAGATACCGAGATCGATAGCTTGATATTCATAAAGTTTTGAAAAGACCCTGAAATCCAGATAAGGTGATCGAGTAACAAAAAGCGCACAATCTATTCTTCGACATACACGCTTACAATAAAAATACAAATATCACAGATCTCTTTTTTTTCTTCTAGAGCTTTACAATTTCACGACGAAAGAGAAAGATTTTTAAGCAATAGAGCTTTTGCTTTTCACCTCACATGATGGATGCTCGGAAGAAAATCTGGGTAGAGGGGAGTACCATTTACTTTTTTCTATTTTTTGCGTAAATCGCCGACAAGTTTTTTTTTCTTTCGATCGTTGTTTTTTTAAGCTATTCATAATTACTTTAATTATTAGTTGCATATGCTCAAAGCTGCGCAAGCATTGTGGAACGCATTTTTGAGTACACAGAAAAAACCGAGGGTAAAAAGTATTGCAGGTAATCATTAATTCGGCGTAAAGTCAGCTTTTAAATGCGCACAAATTGCATTTTTGTCCGAAATGCTATTAACTGCGCTTGACTGTATAAAACTCGGTTCTTTTCAATCATTTTCAATGCACATACACCTCAAGGCATTACATTGATTTGCTTGTAATGCCTATAAGTTTATGCCATTTCATACCATTCAATGATACTCGGCGAACCGCCAAATTGTATGTAATGCAATGCCTTTCATGAACCAAGTATCGAACCGTGTCAATGCCACTTAATCTTTTGGACAACATACTAAATAGAATCAATGCCGGTTAAAGCTATTTAATTATTTTTCGGGCAAAAATGCAATTGGTACGCTTTTAAAGGCATTGATATGATCGTTTTTCTCAATCCCAATTTATGCGTCCCAATCAACTCGTTCTTACCGGGTACGCCTACAAAGTACTCCAGGCAGATGATATAGGACATAATCATCTTTATGGCCAAATTGTCCGCTCAGAATACTTTAATCGTCAAAATAATTGTGACAGATGATTGTCACAGCGGAAAATTTTCGTTAAATCTCTAAAATAAATTATTTCCTATCTAACTACAGGAATCTTGGCATGTCAATGGTTCATTAGAAATCTTGGGATTATGGCCAGGTACATAGTTACTGAAAGTGCGGGATCGGTACTTACTATTCACGATGCACTCGAACAAGATTACTTAACCGACCGACAGTAGTACTAGGCAGTCTGATAAGTACCTGAAAATTCTAAGAGATGGCTTTAGTATTCACTAATGTGAACCATTTTCGTTGAGCTTGATCCTTCAAATGACGCCTGTCAAAACTTCAGCCATTTATGTTTACGCATTTACAAGTTACAGCA
>NC_046660.1:123855748-123861945 GCF_010883055.1 Belonocnema kinseyi | reverse complement strand
GTCGATTGGAACGATTCATAAGTGGTTTACCGAGTTTCGTTGTGGCCGTACGAGCACAGTTGATGCTGAACGATCTGGGCGCCCAAAAAAGGTCACTACACCCGAAAATGTCGAAAAAATCCATGATATGATGTTGAATGATCCCAAAGTGAAATTGAGAGAGGTAGCTAAGGTTGTAGGCATATCATTGGAACGTGTGGGCAATATCGTGCATTCAGTTTTGGGCATCAAGAAGCTCTGCGCGCGATGGGTGCCGCGTTTGCTCACAGTGGAACAAAATGAATTCGTGTGACAACTTCCCACTCCTGTGTCAACGCAACAGGCAAGACAGTGGGTTCCACCGGGGCAAAGTGCTCCGAAGCATCCAAAAACGCAACAATGGGTCGGAAAGGTTATGGCCCCCGTATTTTGGGATGCACATGGCATAATATTCTTGGACTATCTTGAAAAAGATAAAACCATAACCGGAGCATACTATTCATCATTATTGGACCGATTGAAAATTGAAATCGCCGAAAAACGACCGCATTTGAAGAAGAAAAAACCGCTTTATCATCACGACAATGCGCCTGTTCATTCATGCTTAGTTGCACAAGCAAAATTGCATGAAATCGGCTTCGAATTGATTCCTCAGCCACCGTATTCACCAGACCACACCCCCAGCGACTATTACTTGTTCCCTAACCTGAAGAGATGGCTCACCGGTAAGCGTTTTTACTCAAATGAGAAGCTCATAGCTGAAACGACCTAAAAGGAGAGTATGTTGAAAAATAAAACCGACTTTGGCCAAAAAAACGTCTTCGTGTTTCATTTTTCAGGGACTTATCAGACTGCCTAGTAGCATAATTGATACCCGTTCTAATCTTATGGACGTGTCCATAGAAAAGGAGTTTTTTTTTTTAGAAAATAGAGTCAGTGATGTATCAACGCAGATATCTCTAATATGCGTACTCGTGATTTCTATTTATGCTTAGGTTATGTTAATCCATTTGTCATCAGTGACAACCTAAAGATATACAAGAATCACTACTGCACATGTCAGAGATACCTACGTTCATGCATCAATAAATAACTAAAGTTTGACGTTATGCTTACTCCCAAACGTACTCGTAAATTCTCAAACAATTTATCTACTTATTATATTCTCATGACACGAAAAAATCAACGTTTAGTTAATCTCTAGCTAAATTTCTAAGCAAATTTTTTGAACATGAGTGCGATTTGTACAGAGGATCGCATTAACGGGGGCGAGAGAGAAGCCGCAATCTGAAGCCCTGCAGGAAGAATCCAATACTTTTTCGAAGTCGAAAATCGAACGAGCTTCTCTTTCTATGTCCACATATTAGAAGAAGAGGTTCCTTCATATTTCGACTTTCGACACAGTATCGGAATCCCACTGCTTTCCAATTCTCCACTGTATCAGCTATGATAACCTTTCTGGGATGGGATTATGATGCCCTGCTCCAATGTAATGGATCAAACATTTCTTTTCATTGTATGCATTTAGACACAGATGTTTGATCGTTTTGAAACGATAGTCAACAACAATCTCTTTATACCTTGTGAGTCCAAAAAAGAGGAAAAATGTACGACATTCGCGAATAGTTCGAGGTAGTTGCAGTCATTTGTTTAAAAATGATCATACATCTCTGTGTACTAGCCTCAAGTTTCTATTTCTATCCTACTGAATGCAGTCTATTGAACAATCAAATTTGACGACAATTTGAAAGTAAGGTTAGTCTTAGAGGTAACTCTATCTTTGTATTGTGCGATAAAAATAAATAGGAACTAATAGATTATTATCATTTATAATCCATTTTTGTCTTTACATTATTAAAAAGGAAGAATGTAAAAGATAAATTTTAGTTGGATTTAAACTCAACTGGATGCATTATAAAAACATTCCACGACTTTTTTTGCTTGAGGTCGCTCGCTTAAGGTCATTGATGACGTTCTTAATTCTCTGAAATTGAACCGTTCTATTTTTCGTTTGCTACCTGCTGCGATCTTTCAATTCCTTGCTCTTGACGCGTTTTCGCATTTTTAGTTCAGTTCAGTTTGGATTCTCGGTCGAAGAAGTCGTGAAAAGTCAAAGTAAGACAAGTGTAACGCTTCGCGTGACTAATTGTGCATTCGTAGGATTAAATAGTGGCCACAGTGTTAAATGACCATTTCTTTCTCTTCTTGTTTCGTTATCAGTGTTTAAATTGTGCCTTTGTGAGGTAAAGTGTCTTGTTCAATTGGATTCGGTTTTGGGAGGTCCGATTGGAATTGTATGTAGAAAAGTGGAACTTATCTTGCTAAGGCGAATTGAACGATCGACAGGACAACCTTATTTCAACCATCTGAAGCCCATCCACGAGAGAGCAGTTGTCTCCGGCTAACCACGAGCTGGACTCGATCTATCCTAGTCCATCCTAGTCCTAATCAGAGAAAGTAAGTATGCATTTCTTAATGGAGACTTTCCACGCCTATAAACTTATCGACCTAACAATGCTCGTTAAGATCTACTTTACATTTGGGAGGCTTTACACGCCTAGCAACTTATCGAGCTAACAATGCTCGTTAAGATCTTCTTTGCCTATGGAGGCTTTACACGCCTAGCAACTTATCGAGCCAACAGTGCTCGTTATGATCTTATTTACATATGGATGCTTTTCACGCCTAGCACCTTAGCGAGCTAACAGTGCTCGTTAAGTTCACATTTCTTTATGGTGGCGTGACTGTCTAGCAACTTAACGAGCCGCAAGCGCTCGTTAATTGTCATTCTGTTTTACAGGTTCCACCTGCAAGAACCCAATTTTGACGTGCCTGAAAAATGGTAACCGGCGGATCTACTCCAACATTTGGTGGACACCCAGCTTTGCCCTACTTTAAAACAAGCTCCATCTCAATCTGACATACTTGTGTAAAACGTGCTCGCCTGCTTTACTACCAATAAACAAGTATTCTAATTACTCCGGGTTCATTGATGGTCCCTCCCCGATCTACGGCTATCAATTTCAAGCATTTGGTCCTTCGAGCCGGATCGGGGGTTCGATCTGTGGATACACTTCTAAATGATCTTTCAACAGAGCTTAGAAAGATGAGGGTTAAACACATCGAGTTAAGAATCAATCAACAATATGAGTGTGCAGAGTCAATCTCGAAAGCATACATGAACTTGATGAGGGTTCAACAAGAACAAATCATGAGGCCGCGAATTGAGACCAGACTAGACTCCGTCAAGAAGCAATGGTTGTGTTTTATCAACAATCATAACGCCATCAACCTTGCCTTAGCAGCAATTGAGAGGAAGCTTTTACTTCGAAAAAGATGTACATTTAATTACGTATGAAAGCTATCTGGAGATGATTGAGAAAATGACCGCCTTACTCAACACACAGTTCGATCGAGCTTCTCAGTCGTACATTTCAACATCTCAGCTATCAGCATCAACTCCTATCCCAATGTATCAGTCAACATGGTTACCACGCATTGATTTGCCAAAGTTTGATGGCTCACTTTATGATTGGCTTTCCTTCAAAGGTCTCTTCATATCTCTCGTTCACTTAAACACAACGATTTCCTCAGTGGAAAAACTCCAGTATTTAAAGACCAGCCTGATTGGGCCAGCCTTTTAAAAACCACCGCATTAACAACAGAGAACTTCTCTAAGGCATGGGACACGTCTGTGTCCTTTTACGAGAATCAGCGCCTTCTAGTCAATGCTGCGCTGCAATCACTTTTTTAAATAAAAAAAATCCCTCAAGAATCTGTCGCTGAAATAGAATGACTGTATACAGCGACCATGCAAGCCTATCAGAGTTTGGACGCGTTACAGCGACCAGTCAATCAATGGGATGACATCTTGATTTTTATGACTAGCCAGAGACTGGACTCCGTATCCGTAAAGGCATGGGAACTTCATCTCGGATCATCCAAGGATCCACCTACCTGGAAAAGATTTCGAGAATTTTTGATGAGCAGACTGCTGTCTCTTCAAGCCTTCGAGCACTCGCAGCCAGGGTGATCGTCAGTTCCAAACCCTCGATCCACACTACCCTCGCACTTTCAAGTGTTAATCAAGGAAATCAAGGTCGCGAAACCTCAGATGCCTCTTGCCTGTTATGCTCATCAGATCATTACCTTGCTCATTGTTCCCAATATCAACAGAAGACGACAAAGCAACGTAAAGACTTCGTTCTCTCTAATCAATTGTGCTTTAACTGTTTACACACCCTTGTGTACATCCGACATCCTTATGTAAAACGTGCTCGCCTGCTTTACTATCAATAAACCGTTTCAGTACCGATAATAAAATTTCTGAGAAAATTTTCAATAATTGAGATTCGACTTTAAAACAGCCGAAACAGAATCTAAAAGATTTAAGGACAATTAAAAGAATTTTGAGTACTTGAATCAAGTGTCCGTAAAATTTCCAGATTATTCTTTAACAAAAATTTCAAAACTTTTAAGCCATCTCATTATAATTTGAAATGAGTTCAATTTTTCCTACATTTCATTTTTATCTTGAAAACTGTAATGCCGTGTCCTTGAAATACTTAAGATTTTTTATTACAAATTATTTAAATCTTTTGAAATAATTTTTCCAAAATAAAAGTTATTTCAAATGTTCAGGCGATTTAATTTTTAAATAATTCCAAAATAATTTCAAAACTTTTAAACCTTCTAATTATTTTCAAAATTAGTTTCTTTAAATATTTTAGATTTAAAAAAATATAAAATGATTAAAAATTTTGAAACTTACGCAATTTTGTAATGATCGTAAATCTCTTTTTTTAACTTTCAAAGCATGCGAATATATTTTAAAATGAGTTGAATTTTTCCTATATTTTTTTGGTTAACTTTCGGAAATGGAAGAAGTTTCCTTAAAATATTTGGGATTTGTCTTTAAAATTCGGTTAAATCTTTAGAAATATTTTCCAAGGATTAAATTCTAAAAATACAAAATCATTTTAATATTTTCAAAGCCTTCCATTTTTAAATTTATTTTAAATTATTTTTAAAACTTTTAAACCAATGATTATGTTTTAAAATGAGTCTAATTTTTTTTTTCATTTTTCCAAATTTTGAAAAATTTCAAGATATTTCCTGAAAATGTTTCACGATTTTTCTTTTAAAATGTTGAAAACCTTTTTCAAATATTCTTCAAGAATTAATTTTTCCAAATATGAAATTATTTAAGAAATTTCCAAACCATTCAATTTTTAAATGGTTATAAATTATTTTGAAAAATTTAAAACCATCTGGTTATATTTTAAAATGAGTTAAATCTTTTATATATATATATATAAAAGGGTGAAACAACCACACTTATGACCACGTCTCATGACCGTGAGATAGACGGTCACATGGTTTAATGAAATCACATCGACAGGCTGGTGAAGCCTTCCTGTGTCTTGAGGACATGAAGCGGTCCGAGGATGTCAGCTTTCTGCATCCATCTCGCCTGAAATGGATGATATGTTTATGCAAATCCACAGTTTTTGACCAAGAACTAATTTTTCCAAATATGGAATTATTTTAAAAAATTCCGAACTATTCAATTTTTAAATGGTTATAAGTTATTTTGAAAACTTTTAAACCATTTTAAACCATCACGAAATGAACTACATTTTTCCCGATGTAAACATGTGTGGCTACAAACTTCTGTTAATATGAGATTGTTGCAACAAATGAGAACAATCAAATATGTTTAGAGAAATTCAAATATATGGAACTCAAGGAACACGTCTTCACTTAAGAGGATGTAATAATGGTTTTTTCATTATAATAGAACATTTTTTAATTACAATACAAAATTATTAAATTTTAACGACATGTGCAATATAACACATGCTCACACGTACACAAAACGTGTACCCTCTGTTATGCCCAGAATGAGCATGGGACAAAAAAAATTTTGGCGACGTTTTTGCTAATTTTTTGTGCACAACCCCCCAAAAAATTAACTAAGTTCTCGCAGGACACCTTGTATATTTAATTTTTGACAATTTTGAAGAACTTTTTTTAAAATATTGGGGAAGTTTCGACTGGAGAAGGCAAATGAGTTAAAAGCTCACTATTTATATATCAAGACTCAAGATGTGCGACGTTTTTTGAGGTTAGGAAACAGAAAATAGTCACTCGGGGCTAGGTCTGGAGAGTAGGGAGGGTGCGGCATCAATTCAAACTTCAGATCGTTGATTTTAGCC
>NC_046660.1:123854175-123855648 GCF_010883055.1 Belonocnema kinseyi | reverse complement strand
AGTCGGGAGTGGTGCTGACTGAAAACAGATGATTTGGAGCGATTCGCGCGCCATCTGTTGGTCATTCTAAGGACTTATTGAACTACCCTCGTACTTCAATGTACTATTGGACGAATTCCTTGTAGTTTAATTTATTTTCTGTGGCTTCCCTGTTGGAAGAAACCTATTGGATTTTCAATACTATGGTTTTCGTGCTTTTTAAAAAAATTGTATCAACTACTTTTTTTTTAATATACTATCCAAATTTTTTCGATAACATATGTAGTGGTTTTTATTGAAGCCTATAATGCGGAGAAAAAAAATTTCTCTGAAATTTTGTTTTCTCCAAATTTTTCTATAGAAATTTTTACAATAACAAATTTAGTTGTTTTTATTACAACATATAACGCTGTGGGAAAAACAAATTGTCAAGACATTTTTTTTTACTTTTTCTATCGAAATACTTACAGTTACAAATGTAGCTGTTTTTTCTTGAAGCCTATAACGTTTTTCGAGGGAAAAAAATTTTCAGAAAATTTTGTATTTTTTGAAAATTGTGCTATCGGAATATTTCACAATAACAAATATAGCTGTTTTTATTGAAGCCTATAAGGCTGTGGAAAAAATCCATTTTTCAAGGCGAGCGGTAAAAGTCGACCTGATAGCCGCGACTTTTAGGAGAGGGTAGTCTCACGAAATAACGCTGGCAATTTTTTTATGGTTTTATTAAAAATAGCAACACAAAAACTATCGAAAGGTAAAAAAGTTGATTTTGATTTTTTTTATAGTAAGCCCCCTTTCTTCGGTTCACGTCACCTATTAGCATAATAAATCTTTAAACTTGGCTGAAACAAGAATTTTTCCTATTAATTATTAAATCATTTCTGAAAAATTATTATTTTAAGGAAACTTGTTTAAAGCTTTTCAAATTTAAACAAAATCGTCGGAAAAATTAGACAGATTTCCAATGACATCGGATGGTTTAGAAGTTTTAAAAAGATTAAGCAATAATTTAAAAATTGAGTGGATGAAAAATTGAAAATAATTTATATATGGAAAAATATATTTGTAGAGAATATTAACAATAATTTCAAAAATTGCAAAACATGTATCCGAAATATTTTCAAGACACTTTTTAAACCTTTTAAAAATTAAAAAAAGAAAAATGCGACTTACTTGAAAAAATAATCAGATGGTCTAAATTTTTTGAAGTAATTGGAGAATAATTTCAATATTAAATAGATTGAAAATTTAAAAATATATACGAGGGTGGATTGATAAGTTTCCGGCCTGACTAAGAGATGGCGCCACTAGGCCTACCTTGAGGTGGCGTTCTATAGTACCATCCTTAGATAGCTTGTAACTATAGTTTCAGCCCGATCGCCATGTTAATTTAGGTTTCAGAGCACACTGAACAAGACGCCTCTGTGTTTTTCTTAAAAATGGGAAAGCTGGAAAATCGTGCTGTCATCAAATACTTTTATTTGAAGGGGT
>NC_046660.1:123824197-123854075 GCF_010883055.1 Belonocnema kinseyi | reverse complement strand
TGGCGAGAAAAAAAATTCTCTTTCATCACAACGCCCGAGTTCACACATGCTTCGTTTCAATGGCTAAAATTGAAGAACTAAAATTCGAATTGGTCTAACACCTACCGTATTCACCAGATTTAGCCCCCAGTGACTTTTTCTTACCAGGTGTATACATATGAAACCGGTATTGCCATTTAGCGGCCAGTAGGCACACTTGTAGGCACTGTCGGAACTTACCATTTGTGCTAATTGGCGTATTGTCAGCTGTCAACAATATCCAATACCAAACATTTCAAGTTTCATATGACATCGTGATTTTTTTCGCTCTTGAAAATGTCGAAATACGTGCCTTCAAACAACGATTTGCGGGGAGCATTAATTTTCTGTTTCCATTTGGGTAAATCGGCGATAGAATCTCATCGAATGCTTGTCGAAGCTTACGGAGAGCATGCTCTTGGTCAAAATGGCAATGCCATTTTGTTTAAAAAAAATTGAGCTGAATTGTGCTAGGTTTGTGTATAATTGTGCCGCAAACGATTTTTAAAAATTAAAAATTTTAGTCAGTATTAAAAAAAACTTTTTCTGAGCCAGAAACTCCATTTTATTTGTTTGAAAAAAAAGAGTTGGGGTGAATTGTGCTAGTCTTGTGGTCCATCGTGCCGCAAATTTAAAACAAAAATTAAAATTGGAGCCAAAATTCTAAATATATTTCCGGCGCAGAAATGCTATTTTGTTTTTTCGAACAAAAATAATAGTCTGAATTGTACTAGGTTTCTGTTCAATTGCGCCGTAAAATTTTTTTTTCGTCAAAATTTGAACTGAAATTAACAAAAACTATTTTTTGTGACATTACAAAGAAGAATTTTCAAAATGCAAATTTCAAAAATTTGAAAGTTGTGTTGTATTGTGCTACACGTGCAAAATAATTGAGCTGCCGGACAGAAGAAGAGCACATAAACTTATTTCGCTGGGAGTGGAAAGGTCCCTAGAAGCTTTCTTAAACATTTTGGAATTGTAATTTTTAAATGCAGAATTTACATGCAGAATTTCATTGCGCATATTTTCCTTCTTGGGCAAAAAGTTGTAGTTTTTCACTTCAACTCGTGCCCAGTCAGTCAGTTTTGAGGATTTTTTCATACAAGTTTCAGAGAATGTAGTTTGAAATGTCCTGCAACTGATAAAGCAAAAGTAGTCCGATTTATAATACAGTTCACAGGTGCAAAAAAAATCAAATAATCAGATAGTATCACAGTATTATGCATAAATGAATAATAACACAGCCACACAAAAAAAGTGTGCGGATCTGGTAACAAGACACACGTACATATTCCTATGGATTTCGGGGCGCTGCATTCAAATTCGGTATCAAAAATCACCCATCACGTCATGGTTGAGCCATAACCTCAAAAAATGACGAAAAATCATGCACTTAGACAAATAAATTTCAAAATAATGCCAGTGATGCAAATTTTCACTTCAAAAACATATCGACAACTGCGAAGGGTCAACCCTTGCCTGATATTAACTTATTTAACATAACTTTACCCAACAGAACCTGACCTCACCTAACCTGAATTAATAGAAATTTATTGAACTACACGTAAAGCTCTGGAAGCATATTTTCCCAGTAGCAAATGTGTGCTACATCGAATGGGTCAACTCGAGCCTAACCTAGAAATAAATCTAACCTAGCCTAACCTAACCTAACCTCATGGAACACAATTAAACTGATTGTGTTGTCCCGTTGTGTTTGCGGTACCATTTGAATCAGCTTGGGCTTAACCTAAAAAGAGGTCAAACCTATCCTAACCTAAAAAAACGTAACCTAACCTAACTTAACTTCATGTAACACAATTAAACTCATTGTGTTGTCCCGTTGTGCTTGCGTTACTGTTTCATTCAGCTTCGGCTTAACCTATATAGAGGTTTAACCTATCCTAACCTAACGAAACCTGACCTACCCTAACCTAGCCGAATGAAATTCAACCACACGTGTAGCTATGTAAGCGTACGGTTCTCAGTCTTAAATGTGTGCTATATTTAAAAGGTTAACTTGATATTAACCTATAAATGAATCTAATTTAACAGAACCTAACGAAATGGGGTAGGTTAGGTCAGGTTTTGTCAGGTTAGGATAGGTTAAACCTCTATGTACGTTAAGCCGAAGCTGAATGAAACGGTACCGCAATCACAACGGGACAACACAATCAGCTTAATTGTGTTTCGTGAGGTTAGGTTAGGTTAGATTAGGCTAGGTTAGATTTATTTCTCGGTTAAGCTCCAGTTGATCCATTCGAAGTAGCAGACATTTGCTACTGGGAAAATATGCTTCCAGAGCTTTACGTGCAGTTCAATAAATTTCTGTTAATTCAGGTTAGGTGAGGTCAGGTTCTGTTGGGTAAAGTTATGTTAAATAAGTTAATATTAGGCAAGGGTTGATCCTTCACAGTTATTGACACGTTTTTGAAGTGAAAATTTGCATCACTGGCATTATTTTGAAATCTATTTGCCTCAGTGCATGATTTTTCGTCATTTTTTGAGGTTATGGCTCAACCATGACGTGATGGATGATTTCTGATACCGAATTTGAATTCAGCGCCACGAAATCCATAGGAATACGTGTGTCTTGTTACCAGATCCGCACACTTTTTTTGTGTAGCTGTGTAATAATACACTCTATTACAACAGAAATGAAAAACAAATTTACTTTCTTGATGTTTAACTTTTTTCCATTGCACGAATTTAAAGCACTGAAAAATTCTTGAAATTAAGATTCCGTTGACTCTTAACCATTAGATGTTTATGTTTTCTTTTACTTTTGTAGAGTTTGTCTTAAAATAAAAGCCATTTTATTGTACAGAATATTAAATGGTTAAATTATTTTAAATTATGCAATAATATTTATTTATGCATAATACTTTATTATCACCAGATTATAAGATTAGTTTTTATTTTTGCTGCTGTGAACTGTGCAATGAATCGCATTTGAGACTCTCGCTACAGGCCGCGCGTGAGTTAACTAGCCGCTATCGACTTGAGACGTTAATAGTTTCTTGAGTATCAATTCGATTTGGCTAAAATTTTCCAGAAAACTGCTTTGTATTTTGGCTGAAAGCTTTTCGTTGCTAAAAATTTGCTCGGTAAATGAAACGTTTGAAGTTAGATAAGTTCGATAAGCGCCAGGCATCAGAACAAACTGCAAAAAATTTTTTAAATAAATTTTTGAATTACTTAAGCTTTATCAGTCGGATGACATTTCAAACTACATTCCTGATAATTTTATCGAAAAATCCTTAAAACTTACTGAGTGAGCACGAGTTGAAGTGAAAAGCGAATCAAAATTAATTTTTACAAAAAAGCCAGTTTTTTTGCTTTAATTTGAAAACTGAAACAGCTACAACTTTTTGCCTGTAGGGAAAGAGATGCGCAATGACATTCTGCATCTATATATAGTCTTTAAAAATAAAAATTCTAAAATATTCAAGAAAGCTTCCAGGTGCCTTCTTACTCCCAGAGAAATAAGTTTGTATGCCCTTCTTCGATCCGGCAGCTCAATTATAGCCATACACACCTTTTACTCAGGTCAAAATTTCTTAATGAAATACCAGTTTCTTTTTCATCAGAATAATTTTTAGAATAATTTTTTTTAATGCGAATTTCGAAAATCTGGAAGTTGTGCTGGGTTGTATCAACCTACAAAACAAGTATAGCCCTAAACACTCTTTACTTAGTTTAATATTTTTCAATGAAATACTAGTTTCTTTTTCATCAGAATAATTTTTTAATTAATTTTCTTTTTAACGCGAATTTCGAAAATCCGAAAGTTTTACTGGGTTGTGCTAGGCGTACAAAACAATTATTGTTCTACATATTTTTTACTCAGGTCTATATTTTTTAATGAAATACTAGTTTATTTTTCATCAGAATGATTTCTTTAATAACATTTTTTTCAAAATGCGAATTTCGAAAATGTGAAAGTTGTGCTGGGTTGTAATACGCGTACAAAACAATTATTGTCCTATATACTTTTTACTCAGGTCTATATTTTTTAATGAAATACTAGATATATATAATAAATACATCATAATAATTTTTGAAATATAATTTTTTCTTAAACTTTCAGATTTTCAAAATTGGCATTTAAAAAAAAAAGATTTTAAAAATTATTCTGATGAAAAAGAAAATAGTATTTAATTAAAAAATATTGGCCTGAGTAAAAAGTGTGTAGCGCTATAATTGTTTCGCAGGCCAAGCAACGCCGAGAACAACCCAGCACAAGTTTCAGATTTTCGAAATTAGGATTTTGAAAAAAAATTTATTTCAAAAATTATTCTGATGAAAAAGAAACTAGTATTTCATTAAGAAATATTGGCCTGAGTAAAAATTGTGTAGCGCTATAATTGTTTCGCAGGCCAAGCAACGCCGAGAACAACCCAGCACAAGTTTCAGATTTTCGAAATTAGGATTTTGAAAGAAAATTTATTTCAAAAATTATTCTGATGAAAAAGAAACTAGTATTTCATTTATAAATCTTGACTTGAGTAAAAAGTGTGTAGGGCTGTAATTGTTTTGCAGGCCTAACACAACCCAGCACAACTTTCGGATTTTTGAAATTCGCATTTTTAAAATAAAATTCATTTCAAAAATTATTCTGATGAAAAAGAAACTAGTATTTCGTTAAAAAATATTGCTTGAGTAAAAAGTGTGTACGACTATAATTGTTTTGCAGGCCTAGTACAAGCCAGCACAAATTTCGAATTTTCGAAATTCGCACTTTGAAAAAACAATTTTTTGAAAAATGATTCTGCTGACAAAGAAACGAGTATTTCATTAAAAAATATTTACCAATATAAGAAGTGTGTAGGACAATAATTATATAGGCCAATTAAATTTGACAAAAGTTAAAAGCGAGAAAGCAAACCAAGCATTTCCGAAGGGTTTTGATGCGCTGAATCCGAATCCGAACTCAAAATTGCTCCTGTACGATAGGTTTTCAAGATATCCTAACCTTAAAGTGCAAAAACGCGTTTTTAGCTGTTTTTGAGGTTATGTAACTGTACAAGAAAAATGTCTACCACAAAGCTAATATGGAATTTGAAAGTACTAAGCTTCCCCTTTCAAACCTACTTGGATTTATTAGGATATCTTTATCTTTTCCCAAAATATTGTAATTTGAAATTTTTTATTTTAGCGTTTTAACCCATTAACGCTGAGGTGTTCAGATTTATACAACGCATTCTCCATTGCTGACGGTACGATATTTCTTCTTCAAAATATTAGCTCAGGGGTTTTCGAGGGTGCCCTTTCTATTTCTGGTGTCAGTCTTTTGTTAAAGCCCCTAGAAGATCCAATATGGTGGCCACAGTTTAGGGCTTTAAAAAATAACAAAGGAATTCCGCACGAAATGCCAACAAAAAAGTGTACAGTCGTTTGGAACCAAACTTTGCACATTGATAAAACAATAAAAAATATGGAACGCGTGTCTTTTAATTTCTACGGATGCCGTTTCCTAGGGGTAGAAACCACTTAAAACTGGGCTTGGAAATGTTCAGTTAAACAAGAAAGTACTTAATATTTTCTAGCCAATTAAGGCAAGACTTTAGATTGCCCAGCCAATTATGGCAAGCCTTTGGATTTCCTAGCCAATAAAGGCAAGACTTTTTATCGTGCAGCCAGTCAAGATAAGACTTTGAATCGTCCTGTCAGGCAAGATCAGACTTACGATTGCCCAGCTAGTTAGGGCAAGACTTGGGATTGTCCAGCTAAGCAAGGAAGTACTTAATATTTTCCAGTCAATTAAGGCAAGATTTTGAATCGCCCAGTCAGGCAAGGCAAGACTTACGATTGCCCTGCTAGCTTAGGCAAGACTTGGGATTGCCCAGATAAGCAAGGAAGTACTTAACATTTTCCAGTCAATTGAGGCAAGACTTTAGATTACACAGCCAATAAAGGGAAGAATTTAGATTGCCCAGCCAATCAAGGAAAGACTTTGAATTGCCCAGCCAATCAAGGAAGGTCTTCGTATCGCCCAGCCGGTCAAAGCAAGACTTACGATTGCCCAGCAAATACAGGCAAGACTTTGTATCGCTCAGCCAGTCAAGGCAATACTTTGAATCGCCCAGTCAGTCAAGGAAAGACTTGGGATTTTCTAGCTACGCAAGGAAGTACTTAATATTTTTCAGTTAATTAAGGCAAGACTTGGGATTGTCCAGCTACGCAAGGAAGTACTTAATATTTTTCAGCCAATTAAGGCAAGACTTTCGATAGCCCAGCCAATCAAGGGAAGACTTTAGATTGCCCAGCCAATCAAGGAAATACTTTCAATTGCCCAGCCAATGAAGGCAAGACTTTGAATCGCCCAGTCAGTCAAGGCAAGACTTATGATTGCTCATTCAGTTAAGGCAAGACTTGGGATTGTCGAGCTAGTCAAGAAAGTACTTAATATTTTCCAGCCAATTAAGGCAAGACTTTAGATAGCCCAGCCAATCAGGGGAAGACTTTCGATTGCCCAGTAAATCAAGCAAAGACTTTGAATTGCCCAGCCAATCAAGGAAAGACTTTGAATTGCCCAGCCAATCAAGGAACGACTTGCGATTGCCCATTCAGTTAAGACAAGACTTGGGATTGTCCAGCTACGCAAGGAAGTATTTAATATTTTCCAGCAAATTAAGGCAAGACTTTAGATAGCCCAGCCAATCAAGGAAAGACTTTCAGTTGCCCAGCCAATGAAGTCAAGACTTTGTATCGTCCAGCCAGTCAAGGCAAGACTTCGAATCGCCTAGTCAGTCAAGGCAAGAGTTACCATTGCCCATTCAGTTAAGGCAAGACTTGGGATTGTCGAGCTACGCAAGAAAGTACTTAATATTTTCCAGCCAATTAAGGCAAGACTTTAGATAGCCCAGACAATCAGGGGAAGACTTTAGATTGCCCAGCCAATCAAGCAAAGACTTTGAATTGCCCAGTCAATAAAGGCAAGACTTTGTATCGCCCAGCCACTCAAGTCAAGACTTTGAATCGCCCAGTCAGGCAAGGCAGGACTTACGATTTCCCAGCCAGTTAAGGCAAGACTTAGGATTACCCATTCAGTTAAGGCAAGACTTGGGATTGTCCAGCTACGCAAGCAAGTACTTAATATTTTCCAGCCAATTGAGACAAGACTCTAGATTTCTCAGCCAATCAAGGAAAGACTTTAGATTTTTCAGTCAATCATGAAAATACTTTGAATTGTCCAGCCAATAAAGGTAAGACTTTGTATCGATTAGTCCGTGAAGGCAAGACTTTGAATTGTCCAGCCAGTAAAGGCAGGACTTACGATTGCCCAGCCAGTTAAGGCAAGGCTTACGATTGTATGTCTATTGAAGGTGAAACTAATTGCTTGTTTTCTTATGGAAACGTTCGCCCTTCATGTCAAACGATCGTTGAAAAGACTTTCGTTTATAACTAGCACGGTCATTATCATTACTTTGCAAAGACCAGCAAGAGTCGGCCATCATTCTTACATTGTGTTGACCTTGATAATGTTGCTCTTTTTAACTTAAATTTTTAATTTAACTTAATCTTTTTAAATTATTTAACATACTAGATACAATAATTCTAAACTTTGGATCTCGATTGTTCCCTAAAAATTTCTGTACAACATCTTTGAAACTCAACCATGCATCCTCTTTAATAGATGTCATGGTTTTGATAAAGTCATTATCTTTGATAAGTTTTTTTATATCAGGTCCAACAAAAATACCTTCCTTAACTTTGGCATCACTTCATTGTAGAAATGTAGATCTGATATAATTGAAACAATCTCCTTCGGTGTTTAGGGCTTTCAAAAATTGCTTCATTATCCCTAGTTATATATAGAGTGTTGGCAATAATACTTTCTTTCTGTCAACAAGACTTTCATACATAACATTATACTGACCAACTATCCCCTCTAATCGGTCTGGCCATTTCTCCGTTATCCAATGTTCATCCCTTGCACGACTGTCCCAAAGACAAAGAAAACAAGGGTATTTAATTTTTCTGATTGTAAACCGATTATAAGATTTATCATTTAGAAGTCACCACAAATAAGCCAATTATGGACATTGTATTTAATTTTTATCAGGAGTAATTGGAAAGTATCATAAGATTCTTTCAGGGTAGTTGAGTGACCTACTGGAATTGCAGCGTACTTGTTTCCATTATGTAATAGGACTGCTTTCAGACTTTCTGTAGATGAATCTATGAAAAGACGCCAATCCTCCGGCGTATAGATGTTTATTTTGTATAAATTAATGAGTCCTTCGATATCATTACAATACAGAATCCCACTGTGCATTGAAAAATATTTCATAAACTTTTCTTCTCTATTTCTGTAAACAGTTACTCTAGTGCCACGTAAAAATTGTTTCCTCTCTTTAAGTCTTGAAGCGCAGAGCTCAGCTTTCTCTTTTGGAAGATCAAGGTCACGTATAAAATCGTCTAATCCGTCTTGATCAAAAAATTTAGAACTTTCATCATCTGATTCTTCCCAAGAAGAATCTTAAGTTGCATTAGTATAATCAGGATCCATTAATTCGTGAGTTGATGGGTTACTTTTGTTTTCATAGTGATTTTTAATACCAATCTTGGCTGGTGTAACACTTTTTACATCAGGGTAAACGATCTTCTCCAAATACTTTTTAGAAAAAATTCCTGTTTTTCATAAGCAAATGTAAAAATCAGTATCATGATCGTCGGGCTCATGCCAAACAGGTGGTTGAATAACAGTCTGCGTCTTGGTACTTTCATCTCAATAATTTGACAAATTTAATCTACAAGAATGACAAATTGAGGTTGGTACCCACGGTTTATTCAAATTTTTCATTGAAGTCCCATAACAGTTGAAGTGTGACGTTTTTATCGAATCATTAATTGATCGACGGTATTTCTCCGTTTCCTACTTTCCACATACGTGGCAAAGGCAAAACGTATTATCTTTCTTAGCGTAAGGATTTCTTAAACTCATTTATTTCTTATAATGAACAGTAACGTGGATATTCTAAAACTCACTATATACAAAAATCACGATCGATACGAAACGTAACCGCTAGACTGATTTCAAATACAAAAAGAATTTTATTACTTACGCATCCAACCGTTAGCCCGTCACTCAAACGTGATCTCTAACACGGAAAGATTTGTAGCAAAAAACGAATTTCATCACCTACGCAAAGCACGTCATAAAAGCGTCGCCAGCTCAGTGAGCCAGCTAGGGATCGAAGACTGTCTGCGCCGTAGAACGGCGTGCACATACAGCGAATGTGAACATGAGAATGCGCACAGAGTGTGCAGTAGCATTCCGCGCTGTCCGTCTTCTTTTATTTTATCATTGTGCGAAGTTTGGTTCCAAACGACTGCACGCTTTTTTGTTGGTATTTAGTACGGAATCCTTTGTTCTTTTTTAAAGCCCTAAATTGTTGCCGCCATATTGGATCTCCTAGGGGTTATAACCAAATTTTGCTGTCAAAATTTTTACAATAAAAAATTTAGTTGTTTTTATTACAGCATATAACGCTGTGGAAAAAACAAAATAGTCAAGGCATTTTTTTACTTTTCCTGTAGAAATATTTACAGTGACAAATGTAGTTGTTTTTCATTGAAGCCTGTAACGTTTTTCAGGGGGAAACATTTTTTAAAAAATTTGTATATATTTTTTGAAAATTATGCTACCGGAATATTTCACAATAACAAATTTAGAAATTTTTATTGAAGTTCGTTATCGACCTCATAGCCGCGACTTTTACGAGAGGGCAGTCTCGCGAAATAACGCTAGCAAATATTTTTCGATAGTTTTATGAAAAATAGCAACACAAAAACTATCGAAAGGTGTAAAAATGTCCATTTTATTTGGTGCACGTTACCTATTAGGATAAGAAATCTTTAATCCTAGCTGAAACAAGAATTTTTCTGATTAATTATGAAATAATTTGTGGAGAGAATTTACAGACTGAGGGAAAAGGGCCCTGGTCGCTTTCCCAGATTTTAAAACATCCTGTGACGTTGCTAAAACTGTATCAGTAATAAACAATTCATAAGCAAGGTTAGAGAAACATTTGCATCAGTTGAAACATAAACTTATAAGACCTAGAAATTATCAAACCGATACATGAACTTACTACAAACTCATCGATTCTGTGCAGGTATTTCAACAAAGCAAAGAATTTATGGTAAAATACTCTTTTCTACTATTTTTGGGTTAGCTCTACATGATGCAATGGTTTAAAAAGCGAAAAATATTTATTTTCAATTAATAATTAACAAATTTTAAAAAAATCTTTTTTTCAAGCAGTTTTTTCAATAAAAAAATAGAGAGGAAAGCAATTTTTTCACGTTTGCAAATATGCACAAAAGTGCAAAAAATGTCTGAAGTTTTCAAATCCGTTAAGTTTTTTTACCTGCAATTTTTTAAAACAAATTTGCGGCCAAAAAATGAAAACAACAATGTTAAATTTCGTGTTAAATAGGTAAAATCATATTAAGATTTTTAAAAATCATTTTATTGCAATTTTACGTCATTTTCACACCAAAATCCAATGCAGTGAGTGAAATATCGTTTTGTCCAACGATTGAGTGATTCCCTGATATTATTTTCATAAAACTATAAGTTAATGTTTACTGATATACAATTTTACATGACTCTACTGTGTAACAATGAAGTTGAAGCATAATAATTTAAGTACAGTGGAACCACCGTTATATCCTCTCTCACTTATATCTCAATATCATGAGTTTACCTATCTAACACTAAACATTTTTATTTTGTTTGAAAATAAACAATTTAAATACTTTTTTACTGAAATAATTAAATATTCATATGATTTAAGCGAAAAAATCATCAAAAATATCGATAAAACGAAATTTAAAATGGTTGATTTCCGTTTTTTGCCGCCATTTTGTTTTAAAAAAATCGTAGGTAAAAAACTCAAGAAATTTTTAAAGTTCAGACATTTTTTGCACTTTTGTGCATATTTGCGACTATAAAAACACCCTTCCCCCTCTATTTTTTTATTGAAAACAAAAAATTGTTTGAAAAAACTTTTTTTTTTAAATTTGTTAATTATTAATTGAAAATCAATATTTACCGTCTTTTAAACCATAGCATCATGTAGAACATACCCGGAAATAGTAGAAACGAGTATTTTACAAATAAATTCTTTGCCTTTCTTATAAAATTATTCAAGCTCAAACGTAAGAGAGAAATTTTTTCGTTTTAGGACTCAATGAGTTAAGGAGAACCGTTCGTGAATAGATAGGAATACTTTTACTGGACAATGATAATTGTTCGACTCTTGCTCTAGACGCCTCAATAAAGTACTTTAAAAATTAAATATGCACTAACCTGAAAATTTTGTCCACCAGAATTGAGGGCTCCTTTTACGCTCTCCAACGCCCCCAAGATAAATTTTCAAAAAAACCATCTCTTGACATTAAAAAACTACCCCTCACTTTAAAGTGTTGATAAAGTGCACTAAATGTGCACTAATCATAAAAAAAGGCAAGACCCACGACGCAATTTTTATAAAACAACCCCTACAATATAAAAACTACCCTAAAAATAAATATGCACTAATCTGAAAATTGAGTACACCAGAATTAAAGAGTTATTTTAGTCTCTCCAATGCCTCCAAAATCAATTTTCCAAAACCATCCCTTGATATTTAAAAACTACCCCTTACGTAAAAGTGGTGATAAGGTCCACTAAATATGCAATAATCATAAAACTGAGTACACCAGAATTGAAGGCTCATTGAAGTCTCTCGCGTGAAACACGGCGCAATTATCCCAAAACAACCCCTACCATAAAAAACTATCCCTAAAATAAAAATGCACTAATCTGAAAATTGAGTACAGCAGAATTGAAGGCTTTTTTGAGACTCTCTAACGCCCCCAAAATCAATAACCCAAAACCATCCCTTGATATTGAAAAACTACCCTTATTTTAGGCTCTCCAGTGTTTCCAACCTCAACTTTCCAAAGCCACCGCTTCAAATCAGAATTGAAGGCTCATTGAAGTCTCTTGCGCGAAACCATGCCGCAATTATTCCAAAAAAACCCCTACTAGAAAAAACTATCCTAAAGAGTAAATAAGCAATAATCTGAAAATTCAGTAGACCACAACTGAAGGCTCATTTTAGGCTCTCCAACGCCCCTAAGATCAATTTTCCGAAACCATACCCTAATATTATAAAACTACACTTTACTTAAAAGTGCTGATAAGGTAGTTTTTGAATATCGAGGGTTGGTCTTGGAGAATTATTTGTGAGGCGTTTCAGAGCCTAAAATGAGCCTGTATTTCTGGTGTGTTCACTTTTTCAGATTAGTGCATATTTATATTTCAGGGTAGTTTTTTAGGGTAGGGGTTACTTTTGAAAAATTTCGCCGTGGGTCATGCCCGAGCCTTCAATTATACTTCAATTTTTATGTACTCAGTTTTATAATTAGTGCATATTTAATAAACTTTATCAGCACTTTGAAGTAAGGGGTAGTTTTTCAATCTCCAGGGATGGTTTTAGAAACTAGTTTTTGGGGTACTTGCAGAACCTAAAATCAGCCTTCAATTCCATTGTACTTAATTGTCAGATTAGTGCATATTTAATGTTCAGGATAGTTTATGATAGGGGTTGTTTTTGAAAAATTGCGCCGAGAGTCATGCAAAAGGCTTAAATGAGTCTTCAATTCTGATATACTCAGTTTTATCATTAGTGCATATTATGTGAACTTTCTCAGCACTTTTAAGTAAGGGGTGGTTTTTTTATATCAAGGGATAGTTTGGAAATGTTATTTTTGGGGCATTGGAGAGCCTTAAATGAGCATTCAATTCTAGTTTACTCAATTTTCAGATTAATGCATATTTATTTTCTAGGGTATTTTTTATGGTAGGGGTTGTTTTTGAAAAATTGCGCCGTGGGTCATGCAAGATCCTTTAATGATCCCACAATTCCTGTGAAAGAAAAAATTTGATATAAGGAATATTTCTACCATGGTACTGCTCACTTTACGTAAAGTTGACAGTACCATGCATTTTTATTGAAAAAATGCAGGGCCCAAAATTTGGCTGAAAAATTCTCAAAAAGATGATGTTTTTACAATTTCAGATTTACGTGGTAGAGAGGGGTTGATTTTAGACGTTAAGGGTTTGCGCCCAAAAATTTGGAGAGGGTATTTTTGTGGAGCCCAAACATCATAGACTCTATTGACACGGGCAAATTAAGAAAAAATTATTTTGTGGAAAACTCATATCTACGTGTTAGAGAGGGTTTGATTTTAGATATGAAGGGTTGGAGCCTGAAAATCGAAGCAGGTATTTTCGAGGAGCCCAAAAATCATAGATATAATTAGATATGATTAAATGTGACTTTGATATGATTACACATATAAGATATCTGTGTAGTAGAAATAATCTTTTCCGGATTTTTACAGCGTTACTACCCGGAGAGAAATTTCAAAGATTAATTCACGGAAGCGAGTGATTTTAGAGCACAAATTTTTACACAATTTAAAGACTCGGACCCTGTGATCTAAAAGCATAGAATTCAAGTCCTCAGATTAAAGGGGCTTGGACTAACGCCTGAAACTTTTAGACCAATTTTTTAAAATCAATGGTTCCGAAATTTTAATCCTGCGCCAAAGCGAAATAAAATCAATAAGTAGTGCCCTATAGGCACTTGAAACTAATCCTGCATAGAGTCTCCAAATTTTCGGGCTCTTCACAAAAACCAGCACCGATTTTGGGCTTTAACCCTTAACGTTAAAAAACAGCCATATCTTAACAGGCAACCATGATTTTGTCAAAAAAATTTTTTTTTAATTTTACAGTGTTACTAGAGTCTCTGCTTTTGGGCTCTTCAAAACACCAAAAATCCTTAATGTCTACAATCAACCCCTCTCTACCACGTAGATATAAGATTGTAAAACAATAATCTTTTTAAGAATATCCCAGTGCCAATGGAGTCTCTGATTTTTGGGCTCCTGGAAAATACCCTTTCCGATTTTTGGCTCCAATCCTCAAAGTCTAAAATCAGCCCCTTTCTACCACGCCACGCCGATATTATATTGTAAAAAACTTAATATCTTGGAGAATTTTCCAGTGTCAGTGGAATCTCTGATTTTTGGGCTACGCGAAAATACCCTCTCTGATTTTTAGGATCGAATCCTTAACGTCCAAAATCAACCTCTCTCCACCACGTAAATATGACATTGCAAAAAAATAATCTTTTTGAGAATTTTCCAATGTCAATCGATAATAATACGCACTCCGATTTTTGGCTCTAACCCTTAACGTATAAAATCAACCCATCTGTAACACGCAGATATGAAATTGCAAGAAAATAATCCTTTCGAGAATTTTCCAGTGTCAATGGAGGCTCTGATTTTCGGGCTCCTTAACAATACCCTTTCCGATTTTTGGCTCCAACCCTTAACGTCTAAAATCAACCCCTTTCTCCCACACTGATCTAAAATTGTAAATAAATAATCTTTTTGAGAATTTTCCAGTCTCAATGGAGTCTCTGATTTTTGGGCTCCTCAATAATACCCACTCCGATTTTTGGCAACTACCCGCAACGTGTAAAATCAACCCCTCTCTACTACGTAGATATGAAATTGCAAGAAAATAATCTTTTTGAGAATTTTCCAGTCTCAATGGAATCTCTGAATTTTGCGCAGCTCAAAAAAAGTATTAAAAAATGATTAGGCTAGATTTTTTTGCCACTTTTTTGCTTTGCAATGAGCTATGAATTGCTTTTGTAAAGTCAACACTTATTTAAAAAAAAAAACTACCCCCTGTTATAAATAAAAGTATTTGTATCCGAATATAAAGCTGAAGGCTAAAGTCAAAAATTGTATACATGAACTGTTGGGACTTTTGTCCTCCAGATTGTTGTGCTCCCTCATTATTCGCCAATGCCATATCAATCATTTTTGTAAAATTAACCCTTATATAAAAAACAATACCCTGTAATGAAAACACGTATTAAAAAAAGTCGATATATACATAGCTAGATCTTACTTATATAATAGTAACATGGTACTTTTAAGCGTAATTATTTCTCACCTCTATTCGTTACAAAAATAACCGCCGCAATGTATATCATTTTCCAGTCTATGTGTGTATATTCAAAAAATATAATTTACCTTTTTCGATGCACCTTTTAATGCCTTTAAATAACTTCCATCGCGACAAATAGGTCTGTCAAGCTAGTATCTAGTACTAGCTATTTTATGATGTTGAACGCAACAACAACCAATTTCCAAAAACCATACCTACTAAAAATAAAACTACCCCCTATTTAAAACGCAAATTTGGAAACAAAAAACAAAGAATCTGGGCTTATTTTGGGCTTACGAATGCATGCAAAAATCCAAAAATACCCCATTTTCAAAAAACCATCCCCTTTTGGAAAATAAAATCTGCATAACACAAAATGCACCAGATTTTGGGCTTATTTTGGGCTCTCGAATGCACCAAATAAAACTTTAGAAACACCACTGCTATGTACATAAATATCAACACAGTAGTAAAATTTTTAACCTCGATATTGGCAATTTTGAAGAGCCCAAAAATTAGAGACTCCATTGATACTAGAAAATTCCCGAAAAGATAAATTTTTTATAATTTCATATCTGCGTGGTAGAGAGGGGTTGATTTTAGACTTTAAAGGTTGGTACCAAAAATAGAAAAGGGTATATTCCAGAAGTCCAAAAATCAGAGACTCCATTGACTATGGAAAATACTCAAAAAGGTTATTTTGTTAAAAAAAAGTTATATCGATGCGGTAGAGAGCGGTTCATTTTAGACGTTAAGGGTTGGAGCCGAAAATCGGAAATGGTATTTTCGAGGAGCCCAAAAATCAGAGACTAAATTAACACTGGAAAATTCTTAAAAAGATTCTTTTTTACCATTATATATCTACGTGGTAGAGATGGGTGGTTTGGAGCCAAAAATCGGAAAGTGTACTTTCGAGGAGCCCAATAATCAGAGACTTCATTGGCACTGGAAAATTTTCAAAAGGTTCTTTTTTACAATTATAAATCTACGTGGTAGAGATGGGTTGATTTTAGTCGTTAAGGTTTGGAGCCAAATATCGAAAAAGGTATTTTCGAGGATCTCAAAAATCAGAGATTCCATTGACACTGGAAAATTCTCAAAAAGATTCTTTTTTACAATTATATATCTACGTGGTAGAGATAGGTTGATTTTAGACGTTAAGGTTTGGAGCTAAAAATCGGAGTGGGTATTATTGGGGAGCCCAAAAGTCATAGTCTCCATTGACACTGGAAAATTCGCAAAAAGATTATGCTTTTACAATTTCATATCTATGTGTTAGAGAGAAGTTGATTTTAGACGTTAAGGGTAGGAGACAAAAATCGGAAATGGTATTTTTGAGGAGCCCAAAAATCAGAGACTCCATTAGCATTGTAATATTATAAAAAAGATTATATTTTACAATTTTATATGTAAGTGATAGAGAGGGGTTGATTTTAGATGTTAAGAGTTGGAGAAAAAAATCGGAAGGTGTATTTTTAAGGAGCTCAAAAATCAAAGACTCCATTGACTATGGAAAATTCTCAAAAACGTTATTTTGTTAGAAAGTTATATCGATGCGGTAGAGAGGGGTTGATTTTAGACGTTAAGGGTTGGAGCAAAAAATCGGAAAGAGTATTTTCGAGGAGCCCAAAAATGAGAGAATACATTAACACTGAAAAATTCTTAAAAAGATTATTTTTTACCATTATATATCTACGTGCTAGAGATGGGTTGATTTTACACGTTAAGGTTTGGAGCCAAAAAGCGGAAAAGGTACTTTCGAGGAACGCAAAAATCAGTGACTTCATTGGCACTGAAAAATTTGCAAAAGTTTCTTTTTTACAATTATAAATCTACGTGGTAGAAAGGGGTTGATTTTAGACATTAAGGCTTGGAGCCAAAAATCGGAAAGGGTATTTTCTAGGAGCCCAAAAATCAGATACTCCATTGACACTGGTAAATTCTCAAAAAGATTCTTTTTTACAATTATATATCTACGTGGTAGAGATAGGTTAATTTTAGACGTTAAGGTTTGGAGCCAAAAATAGGAGTGGGTATTATTGAGGAGCCCAAAAGTCATAGTCTTCATTGACACTGGAAAATTCTCAAAAAGATTATTTTGTTACAAAGTTATATCGACGTGTTAGAGATGAGTTGATTCTAGACGTTACACTGAAAAAAATGGTCTAGCTGTCCCAGCTAACTGTTTAGCTGGATTTCGTCTTCCAAGAAAATATAGCTGCTTTACCTAAATTTCTAGCTGTTTCAGCTAAACTTGCCATCTAGAAAATATGTAGGAAACTATCTAGATAATTTCTAGCTGACAAATTTAGCTAAAACAGCTAGAAATCTAGGTGACACACCTTTTTCAGTGTAAGGTTTGGAGCCAAAAATCGGAAAGGGTATTTTCGAGGAGCCCAAAAATAATCTTAAGCCAACAATTTTTTATTTCTTAAAACCTTTCCAAATTCTGAAAAAGAATCCAAAATTTTATCTCAAAATCTCCGAAAATAAAAATCTTCGTCTTTTAAAAATATTCTCCATATAAAAATTATTTTCTAAAGTTTCAAAATGATGTTTTAAATTAATTTTAATTTGTCATATTTCTTAAATTGTTCAAAATTATAAAACATACCTTAAAATTTTCTAGAATCTTTTTTGACAATTTTTTGAAACGTTTTGAAAAGTTGTAGAATATTCGCTCAAAATTAGTTTTTGATCATTTTCTTTAAAAATTTTGAAAGATTGTAAAATATTCTCTTCAAATCAACAAATTTTTCGAACAAATTAAAAATCTTCTTAGCAATTTCGAAAGGTTTTAATGCAAGAATATTTTTCGGATTCATTTGAAAATTTGAAAGGATTTTTCGTTGTTAAAAATAAGTTGTTAGAGAAGATTTAAAAAGATTTCTAAAAATGAATTTTTTAGAAAACAATTAATAGAAAGATGGGGGATGATCGAGGAATCAAAATACAATAAATGGTATTAGAAGATAAAAAAATGAATGAGTACCAACGTATTTAAAAAAGGGATGGGGAGAGAGAAGGTGGACCAGAATAGCAAGATTTAGATTGGAAAACGAGGTAAGGGAGGGGATGTATTGGGAAAAAGATGAGGACAGAAAGTGTAAGATATGTGAATGGGAGGACGAAACATAGGAGCACGTATGGGAAGGATGTAGGAGAGGAATGGAAGATAAATGAAGCTGGCAAGAGAATGTGGTTGGCCAGACCACCCCTTTCCTCAGGGGTCCTTTGTTAGAAAATGGGGAAAAATGTGGTATTAAAAAATTAGTATGTTTGCAATCAGTGACTTAAAAGTAATATATTTGGAAGACATGTAATTTGTCTATAAAGGTTGAAAATTTGAGAAGTATTTAATATTAAATTGACTGTAAAGCTGATGTTTCTTGATATTAAACTCCTTCAAATTTTCAAGTTTTCTAGGCAAGTAATACACTACCGGTCAAAAGTTTGGGTTCACTTAGAAAAATCGTTTTTTATTTTATTTATCGCAATAATTATACAGGAGCTAAAAAAATGTCTCTTTAACGGGTTGATTGTTTTCGAAATTCTGTCTAAAATAAGCACAGGGTGAAGCCTATTTGTCTCGTTTTTAAGTAGATATTGCAAAAATAGTGGAAATTTCAATGTTTTCTTAAATTGTCAATAACTTCTGAAATAGACAACGTTTTTTAATGTTTTTGGGCTTATTTTGAAGCTTTTTCACCGTGTCACAACAGCTTACGAGTATGAATCGTAAAAAATTTCTTTTCGAATTGCAAGAACTTGAAGTTGCAATAAAAAATTTGGATAAATTTGAAAACATTTTATATGTAGGCAAATCAGAATAAAAGTTAAATAAATATATATTTTAAGAAAATCACATAGAAAATTCATGATTATAAGTTTCATATATTTTACAAACATATTTTTGTTACTAAAAATAATATTTCAATTTTTCCAAATTTTTTGTTATAAACTCAAGTTCTTGCAATTCGAAAAAACATTTTTTTACGATTGATACTCATAAGCTGTGGTGATACGGTAAAAAAGCTTCAAAATGAGCCCAAGAACATTGAAAAACGTTGACTATTTCGGAAGTTATTGAAACATTAAGAAAACATTGAAATTTACACTATTTTTGCAATATCTTCTTAAAAACTACACAAATTGGCTTCACCCTGGGCTTATTTTAAGCAGAATTTGAACACCAATCAACCTTTTAAAGAGACATTTTTTTATCTCCGGCATAATTAAAGCGATAAATACAAAAAAACGATTTTTCTAAGTGAACCCAAACTTTTGACCGTCAGTGTATATCATTGAAATCGGAAAAATTCGTAGATGCTGATATTGCTATTTTCAACTCGCTAGTTGAAAAATTAAAAGTTTTAAATCTTTCTTACTTTGACATGCCTGTGGACAAAAGACCCTTGCTGGAGTAAGCCCATTCACACTAAGGTACATGAATAGACCGAAAAGTAGTAGAAAAAATTAAATCGGATGTAGCCTGACCATACCTGAAAATTAAGCAAAAAGTTTGCTGACCACTGTGCTAGAGGAGCGAATGAGAGAGCATGAAAGAATGCATGTGAAAAAAGGCAAATTGAGGTATAAAAAAGTGAAAGAAAAAGGAAATGGAAGTTGCTTGGATTAGAAGCGTAAAGATTGTAAGTAACGGTAATGTAAAAGTTAAATAGACTAAGATGCGTTTGCGTTCTTATGCTTTCTCTCTCTCTTGCTTGCACTCTCGCTTTCGTTCGCTCGCTCACTCGTTTGCTAATACCATAAGTCCTAAATTGCGCAATCACATGAAATAGAGATAAGGAACTAATTATAAGACTTTATGTAAATAGTTGCAAATAATTGTATATATATAGAAAAAATTTTAAAATATATATACATAAGCGAAAAGATTGTAAGGAATGGAAGTGATGTAAACCCTTAGGGGACACATTACGATTAAAGAAGAATAGTCTAAGTTCGAAGCAAAATTTTTCTTGTTTAATATTTAAATTTTCAATCCAAAATTTTAAATAAAAAATTTTATTTTTAACCAAATATTTGAGTTTTCAATGCAGAAAAGGAATTTTCATACAAGCTTTATTTTCTACAAAAAAAACTAGTTTAAAAAATATGTATTTCAATTTTAAACAAAAAAAAACACTTATTTCCAATAGGGATTATAAATTTCCACCATTTATTGGCATGGCGTACTAATAATAATTATTAAGACTCTGATTAATAGTATTTGAAATTAACCTTGCAATAAAAAAAACTCTGTCATTTTTCACAAAGTTCCATGACTTTTCCACTTTTTCCACAACATTTTTCAAAATTCAATGACTCTGCTAAGTCTTTCAGGTTGAGTTTAAAAGAAATAATTAATTTACGTTATGCCCCATTTGTTTTCTAAATCAACATTCATATCTTTCGTAACATAAAATATGTAATCAGCCTTTCGACCGACCTGTACTTTAATAAATTTTTCCAATTTCAATACAAAAAAAAAATTAACAAATTATAAAAAAAATCGGTTACTGAACATTTCGAATAACATACTTAGAAACTTTTTAACAACTTTAAAAGGTTTCAAGAGAATCAAAGAACATTGTTAAGATTAATACGAAAATTTAAAAGGATCGGTTTTTAAATTAATTTGTAGAGAAAATTTAAAAAGATGTATAAAAATTTAATGACAAAAATTCGGAATATTTTAAGGCAAGTTTTTACTTTTTTTTATATATTTTTTTAATATTAAGAAAAAGTGGCTTCAGTTTAAGACATTAAAAAATTTTAGAAGATTCTAAGTAATTAAAAAAATATATTTTCGAAAATTTACAAAATATTTTTAAAAAACTTAAGTTTGTAACAGCAAAAAATGATTTTTCAACTAAGAAGACTAATTTTCAAACAGTAAAAAGACAAATAGAATAGTTCAATTTTTATCCAAAAAACAACGGATTTAAAAAAATTTTGATTTTCAATCTAAAAGAAGAATTGTTAAACTAGAAAATTAATTTTCTACTAAAAAACAACAAACTTCAAAACAGCAATCCTAAAATTGTCAACCAAATAGATGAATTTGTTACTGAAAAAGATCAATTTTGAAGCATAAATAAAATAGTTACATTTTCAATTAAAAATCAACAAATTTTCAAAAAACAGTTAAATTGACAATGCAAAAGATGAATTTTTAATCGAGAGGATCAATTTTCTACTAATAAACTGTGAATTAAAAAATATATATTAATCTTTGAATATAGAAAAGTACCAATTTTCAATAAGAATTTTTTATTTCCCAACATTCTTTCACCGTTCTAAACTAAAAGAATGATTAAAACTTTGCATAATAGTCTCTGAAATGAATCTTTGAATACAAAAAACAGTAACTTTTTTCAAAATGTTTAATTGTGCATAATTATAAAAAGAAGATCTTCTCTAAAGACATTGACAAACTGGGAAAATGCCGCTTCGCCTGACAATCTATTATCTATTTTATTTCGTAAACTGGCTATGTGGCATTGAGGGCGCTTTATTCTAGTTCGTAAAAGCTTAGATTCAGAGGGGGCGCTGCGGAAAATCGCTAGAAATTGAATACATGGGATCGGCAATCTCCCGCCTCATCTCGGTTTACAGTAATGCCAAAGTGAGCGTTTTAAGCTACTGCGCTTGCGGTAAGGTCGCACGCTAGTAGACCACAGTTGGCGCGGAATTCAAAATGGTTATTAAAACTAATTGTTGCAGTTAAAATAAATAATTATCACAAGGTTCAAAAGAATATATATGCATAAATTGTATTTATTGAATTTTAATTGATATATAGGTTAGTCATTTGATTTACTGAAATCAGAAGTTATACAGTTTAGGTGTAATCTCGTACATTTTTTAATAACTACTTGTTTTACTAACAGGAATTGTCCTTAAGGCTCATTTTGATTTTCGTGCTAACTGCGGCTAAACACGCACGCCCCTAACGCAAGCATAGTAGGTCAGGGCGCCAATATTGGCATCTATGCTGATTGATGGTCGTAGTGGCACACTGACTGGAGCTCGTAAAGCGAAACTAATAATAGGTAGCAGCACTGAGCCGAGTACTAGACACTCTGCGAGTCGGCTAGATGAGGTCTGAAAGAGCCATTAAACATTTTTTTTAGCGAGACGAAAAACCCAATTATAACCTAAAACTGTTCATACTTGTAACCTTTCTACATTTGACACTTATTAATGTCTTTATTTTTTAAAATTAGATATTTTAGGTTGGATGGGATATCCAAGAAGATTTCTGTTAAATTAAATAATGAAACCAATACAAAAATGCTTGAGATTTTATTATTTAATTAAACAGCTTTTTAAAAACAGAAAATAATATATAAATACACTTCCAGAAAAAAATGATATTTTTCTAAGTTATATCTAATAATAAATTAAGTTGCATCCCATGTGTTTAGTATTACTCCTGAGCCCTTAGCGTGCAGATCTCTTGCTAGCTGACTTCTAAGCCTGAAATACAGTCGGTCCTTGAGTCCATCAACCTCCGATATCGTGAAGTTCCCCTCATCTGGTGCCCCCACTACTAGTCGCACTGATTATTTTTGACGTTTGCGCACTTGATGCGCATAAATTCAAATCAATCACCATTATTTATTTCTGCGTACATGTCTACTGCGCAATTTTACTTCTCCAACAAAACGACCTCGAAAATGTGAACACTCCCCCCGAAAAGTTGATAGCATCGACGTCTGACTGTACCTCATCATAATTTGATCGATGTACCGATTATTCTACTGCGCTCGGTCTGTAAAGTAATCTTGTTCAAGCATATCGTGAATGGTGCAAGTACTGATCCCGCACTTTCACGATTATCTTTGGAAATTCCGAAGCCGAAACTTTACGTTGTTATTTTATCAATAGACCTATTGACTTTATAGACAATGGCGACTTTTAAACACTCTGCGTGCTGTTAAAATTATTTTGATGAATAAAGTTTTCTGAGTCGACAATTCGGTTATCATTTTGGTCAGGCATACTTCACGCACTTATCAATTACAATGACCGATATTTCCCTTACCCTGGCTGACTTCGCCACGAATTGCCACGAATGATAGATTATATGGGATTTTGAGAAAATAGGAAAGGACAAAGCTAAAAGAAAAAGGAAATAGCGGACTGTGACCCTTGCGTTTAGCGCAATTTCAAACTACACACAGACTTCGAAGATACGAGCTCCAAAGATATAAGGACTCAACAGACATAAGCGTCCCGCCTCTAAAAGCGCAAACGAAGTTTTTTCGCTCTATTATCGGATATTTTTTAATACAACATAGAAATCCATATCAAATTTCACGTGATGCTAAGATTTGCAGTTCTTTATTTCAAAATACCGTCGGAATCTCACGTTGCTCTTCCTTATTCCTGTGAATTTTATTGTGCATTTTTACGTGGAGATTTACCTGAATTTCCAAGTGAACATTTTTAACTTTGTTTAACGGCCAGAAAAGTGAAATATATTTATCGCAGAAGATATTTGACACATTTTTACTTCAAATAATCATTAGGAGCGAACATCTGCTCGTCGCGCTTAAAGAGTTTCTCAAAAATATAATTTCTTAGAAGTATGAAAGGATTATTAAATTATTGTTGCAGAGTATACCTTCACTAGCAGAGTTCTGCCAACAGGGCCACCTTCCAGTGGAAAAAGAAACTTTTCTTGATAGCTTGGAGATGGCGAGCATCGGCAAAGCCTAGTTTGGGCAACTGTGTGGGTGTTTGGCAAAATATATACTCTGAAAGAGAAAATGACTGACATAGATAAGAAAGAAAAGGAAAATCCTACTAGAAAAATGTAATATTTTGATTTTCAATTTAGAAGATTACAATTACAGACACACAAAAAAATGTGCGGAGCCAAAAATGTAACCTATATAGCATTGTTGTATTAGTCTAGGATAGTCAAAATATGCATTGATTAGAATTTTCGCTTTACTAGTCTTTTTTATTCGAGTTTGAATCCTTTGTTTATGTCAGATAATCCAAATTAGGCCAATTTTTGATAGTCCTTAAGTTCGCAAAGATTTCATCAGATTTTTTGCAAAAAATTTGGTTGCAAAATTATTAAAAATGAAAATTTAATGTTACAGCATGATCGAAATGTTTTTTTCTGAACAGTGAAATGGATTTTGACGATTCTGACGTTGAAATTTTTTTTCCAATGCATACCCTGGTGGACCGAAGGAACTAAATGGAGTCTCTACAAAGTACCAGTAAAGACCCCATTGGGTCCCCATTCGGTTTCTTATTTAGAAACTCGAAATAACAGCAAAATAAACTTTTAAATGGTTGAAATTCGAATTCTATGTTAAAATTCCCTATAGAAAGTCGCGGAATAATCGCAATAGTTTTTTTTTGCAACGGCAAGAAGTTAAAAAAAATATAAGACGTATAACGCCTGTTGACTGCTACACTTCAAACGCATCGCATTAGATCAATTGTATTTAAAAAATCGTAGTTTTTTCTCTTAAAAGAAACTTTTTTTGCAAGTTATTCAACATTCTCTGCGTAGATATATTTTTAATCAGATTTCCTGGAATATCGTATTCTTTTGTTCTCAAATTACTTATGTAGTGATTTTTAATTTCCTTCTATTTCTTCTACGTGTAAATCTCTTTTGAGAGTCTAAGAATTATACCACGCCTTTCTTGGGTTTCAATCATCTTCTCGTTTTGATCAAAATTACCTGCATTCATATGAGTGTTTTAAGAAAAGAATGACTATTCTTTTAATTAGCCTGACGCACAACATGCTCTAAACGATCACGCGTCGAACTATCAAATTTATATCCAATGAAATAATAGAAATTATTTAGTATTTCTTGTCACATTTCTTTTTGGAATAAATGTAGAATAGCGTGCAAAAATTGTTTTCCCTTAAAAGAATAAAAGTGCGATTTGCTCGTAAAATATTAATATTTTTGTTAACAAATTAAATGTTTATATATTCAGAAGAAAGATTTCGGGAATGCAAGTTGTTAAACAGAAATTTCACCCCATAAGCTGCTGGCGGTACCGTATGGTACCACGCTTTTGATCTCTTTTAAATTAGTTAAGTTTTGATTATTTTGTTAAATTATAAGTTATTTAAGTAATTAGATAAATTATTAAATGAGCTAATTAGTTTAAGTTACTTAAAGTAATATAGCTGAACCTCTTGGCAACCAGGCAATGAGAAAACTCATCACGACGCTAAACGCCATCAATTTATATCAAAAAAATTGCGGTATGAGCAACAACCAAATAGTCCCTGCCATTTTCGAGACTCTAAGTCGAAAGGTGGGCTATGATGAATTGAACTCTAAGAGGCTCAGGAGGGCAAATCGATGAATTTGATCGCTTTTAACAAAACTTTTATGCTACAGGACAACGCAGGAGAGGTAATGGAGGGGGCCCATCTTCTATTCCAGGTGACACAACCTCTTATTTCAATTTCAACGAATTCCAGTTGAATGACTCAACGCTAGCATCGAAACTAAACGAGTTCGAAAATGGTAAATTCTAGTTGACCGGGAGCCAACGTGATATAAGCGAAATTACCGAATATAGGACGATAACGAATGTTGACAATCATTTACCGACAGTTAAGCTTAATTTTAAAAACGCGCCTAACTGTAATCTAAGAAACACGCAGAATAATTTTCCACTAAATACCATATATACCAAAATGTACCGCATTCAAGCTTGCATCCTCGAGTTATGGTCTCTAACAATTTTGAGCCTTCGGCTAAAGTGTGCCTCGAGCCGGTTTGAATAGCAGCTTGCAAATCTGGCCAGAATCATTTTAAGCACAAACAATAACATTCCATTTAATATGGGCTGCACGGTCTTGGCATTTGGCTTGACAACCTGAATTGCCGAACTGGCCATTGTTGCGAGAAGCTTTTTGTAGTAATTTTTTTCCAAAAATGTCCATGCCAGAAGCATTTATAAAAATGTAAAACAGAGTAAAAAATCAAAATTAGACCTTGTCTTCATATTTCCGTAATAAATTAAAGCTCTGTGAAAATTTGCTGCTGAACTTCACACAGACTAAAGAATAAATACTTTCTGGTCTTAAATCTCATGATATTTTTCTAAGTGCATGCGCAGCGTATCACGAAACGAAAGCGCGCTTTTCGTAGATCTCGAAAGGTTGGATAGAATGGTAAAAAAAACTTACAAAAATAATAGATGGGTCGAACGGAAGGGCGTCGGAAATACTGTTAATTCTAATCAAAAAATTTACTCGAAATAAAAAACGAGGGGGTTTCAAAGGTTCAAAGGAAATGTTGTACAATCAGTGAAAATATTACGCGGGGATATTAAGTAAGATGGCCTTAGAGGCCAAAGCATCTCGCAACTATACGGAAAATCTCAACGAGAAGATTTAATAGAGTTACTGGACGGACCATTTGGGTCCTTTCCCAACAAGTAAACGCGGCAATCGTTACACTCTTGAGATAGTAGACAACCTAACTAAATATGTCATACTTTACGCTACCTTTGCAAACATTCAGACATTAAACTTACGTTCAACTCGAGTATCCGAAAGAGTTATGGTTTGAAATAGGAAAAAAGATTGAAAAAGTTTGAAAAGATTATAAGAGAAGGTATGACGAACACAGAAATATCGGGGTGGAGTACAGTCGAGGGCTATGTAGTGTAAACGAGTATGAATCCCATTGCGACTGATGTAAGCATCAAACTTGAACCTCTTTATCATGGACCTTTTGTAATTAAGCGAAAGGTTCCGGGTAAAAGTAACGAAATCGAACCGACTGTAAACCATAGAAATCAAAAGTATTCAAGAATCGCCCGTGTGTCCCAATTGAAAATATGGCGCGGAACTGGTAGGGTCGAACTTGAAAACGAAGAAAGGATCGAAAACGAGGTTCGAGAAACAGAGAATTTGTGCGTTTCAAAAGAACGTTAGGGATATAAAAAATATAGGAATGTTAAAGCAAGAAACCCGACAGACTCATCTAGTTAACTTTTCTTAACTTTTCATCGAAACTGTAAAAGCTTGCGGACAAACTTTGTTTCGGTCGGCCGAATATTAGGAGACGAAAAATTAAACTATCAGGCGAAGGGAACGAGATTACAACTTAAGAGGGCTGGGAAAACCCTTGGGAGTTCTCAGTTGTGTGCGAGGAAGAAACAGAAATATGGTAATCATGTCTCAAAGGGAGGAGCTTGTTAGTGAAAAAAATTGTCGACAGCCAATCATTGTAGAAATATTTTTAGGAAAAAAGGGTACATAGCAAAAAAAGTCTGAAAGAATTTCCTGCAATAAAGTCATCATCAGAGGACAGCCACCCTGGACCAGGCCCTGTCTGGAAGTCGGTACCCTTGCGGCGGGAGGTAGTTGATCAAGCGTGCGGTTTTCGAACTCCCGCGCGACCTTAGCATTGCTTGAGATTAGAAATAGCGATGAAAAATCAACATTTGGTACAATATTAATTAATTAAATAATTTTAGTAAATTGCATTAGCCACGTTACATTATTACGAGTAAACCAAAGAAAGATTTAAAAAAATCGGCTAATAATTTCAAACTCAGTTGATCTTTAAAGACTTATTTCCTTGTCAATTATCTTTAAAGATCCCTACTACCTTATTTGTTTATGAATCCAGGCATATTACACAAATAATAATTGATAACAATAGTTTCTAATAGGATAGCCGGACGAAGTCGAAAAATAATTTTAAAAGTCGAAAATGCGCTATATGAATTTTCGTCAAATCGAAACATTTCATTGGGACATTTTCGAAGTATATGTGATATCTAGTGAAAATTTGGACTGTAATTTCACAATATACTTGAGAAAGTAGTTTTTGTTATAGGAATAGTATATTTTAATTGTTAAATAACCATCACAAACTGTGAAACAGTCTTCAAAAATAGAGTAACTTGACCATAAATAACTTTCTGTCATAAGCTGCATTCATTGCGAAATAATTTACAAATATATTTTATATAACTCAAAAATCTTTCAATTTATAATTTCTCAACAATTATGTAATTATCATCAGTACGCAGTTAACGTAACAGATATATTTGTTAAATTTTAGTAATCGATGATTACATTAAAAATATGCCTGATCAAAATAAGCTTACTTTTAAAGACTCAATTATTTAAGCTATTTCATTTTATCTTAAAGTATTTCTAAAAATCATTACTTGTATTGTATGCCTGAATTCGTAAAAGAATACCCTTGAGATGGCATCAGTAAATTTTGAATAAATATTGATGATTTTTAAAATAAACTTAGTCAAAGTTTCCTTACTTTTAAAGCAACTTTCTCGGATTGCAATGATTATTCCTCAAATAAAAAAATCCCTATAATAAGAACTATTTTCGTGATAGATTACGAAATTTTAATCAAAATTTTGCTATTGACATTCGATTGATAAAATAGAAAATTTGTGTTCTTTTCATTTTTCAATTATTATGTTCAATTTTTATGATAAAAGTGACTTCGAAAAGTATATATCATTCAAATGAGAATTTTAAGACGCATGCAATTTGGTGAATGTCGGATAAGTATTTTTGGCAAATTTTTCGGGAACTTTAAAATTTTTCTCATTTCTTTGGTACCTAAAGAGAAAATTCAGAAATAAACCTAATAAGGTTTTCTTAGAAGGGGTGTCAGATATGAATTGCATTTAGCTTTGCCATTGTGACCTTGGTCTCTAGAATACCTTCTTGTTCTTCAGTACTGCAAGATAGCACTTAATTGCCGGTGTGAGGTGAAGTGCGAGGGAAACCAGCGTGAGCGTGCCCACAATCCTGCTTCACTAATTCACCGTAGGATCGGTAGTTTCTTGCCTAAAATCTACCCTAAAAATGCTGTTCGGTTTAGTGTGAGCAGTAAGGGTACCACTCTGGACAGGAAAACCCACTCCTCCTACTTTCCCGCTCTATCCTTCGCGCCTCACGGCACTTAAGTGATTGTAGACAGCGTGATATGAGAAATGCATTACCTTTACACCCGTGCCCCAACGCCCCCTCATTAGAGCCATCAGAATCTTTTCCCGAATTTCGATGACAATGCACATTTTCGTTATGTTATACTTGACACATGCAATAAGGACGTTTACATATCGGTCATATGGGTGTGTGTGTATGAGAGAATTGCTAGATATCGCCTAAGAGCATCGCTTTGGCACTGATGGATATAACTGCAATAAAAACATTGATATATTTCTCTTTTACTCTTTAAATTGTTTTTATAAATAATTATAATAATTGATTACAATATATAATACAATGTTGATAACGACGAGAATAAATGAAAATAAAGGAATAAATTTAATTTTATGCAATAATACATAATTAAATGTTTTTTAATGATAAGCAAATAATAATTTTAGTTTATTTCTATTAAAAAATTGATTATTTACCATACGAAAAAATGCGAATAAAAAGAAGTCCAGTATAAGAGCGGAAAGTAACAGGAAAAGATGAAAAAGATGGACTAGGAAACAAATAACTTAGCAGGAGTTAACAAACATTTAAACTTTGTTTTCTATTTCCGTTACATTTATTACACCCTATTTTTATTCTTTCTTTATTTCTTTACTGTATAAGATACAGGAAGGTTGTCAAAATCAAAAATGAAGATTTGCACATACATGAAATTTACACATGGAATAAAGAAAACACACATACACACATATCTAACGGTCGTGAAACTTGGTTATGGCTGAAATTTTACTGCGATTTCGCTGGGATCGAGTGCAGTTTTTCAGATTAGCACCCGCTCCCGGCGAAATCCTGCGGTTGTCCTTATGACAAACTTTTAAACATATTTGTATA